>NC_056741.1:1979879794-1980079794 GCF_019279795.1 Protopterus annectens | reverse complement strand
CCTGGGTGTAGTTAAAGCAAATGGAACAGCATTTTTTTTAAACAAGAAACGTCTTTATTGCATTATCACATATGACATAAGCAATCATACATTTATATAAATGAAAGCAAAACATATTTTGCAAACATTATACATCAAAAAACCATATTGACATAATTATAGTTGCAGACATTATATATCACTTATAATCTATCCCGTCATTGTCAGTCAAGCATTACATAGCTCATTCAAATCCTGCCTTCTTTTAAACCTTGTTCCCCTTTGCAAGTATTGTTCCCACAATTTACATTTTTTTCTGTGTAATTTGCTCCTACCATTTTCTAAAGATCTCAATTCCAGTTGTTTTATCTACATTACTATATTTACTACTTGTAGTACAGTTGGTGTAGACTTTGATTTCCATTTTCTAGGAATTGCTTTTTTGGCAGCCACCATAATTAGACTCAGCAAGGCCTTACTATGTCTATACAATTCTGATTCTGTATCATAGCTCAAAAAAAAATAATTTACTTAGTTAGATTCTGATAAAGTCCCCAGTTTCAGGGGATGAAAGAACTCAATCTGTGTCTTTGTATGTTGGAAGAATAAAAACAGCTTGGACTGAAGAGTTTGGCTGACTGATAATATTTTCTAACACTTCACAGTGTAAGTTGGAAGAATAAAAACAGCTTGCACTGAAGAGTTTGGCTGACTGAAAATTTTTTCTACTGCTTCACAGTGTATATTTTTTGGAATTTCCTTAGTTACACCAGATTGCTCACCCAGTATCTCTGACAGAGTAGTCTGCAGGGAATCTTTAAAGTCTGCCAACCCATTACACTCCTAGAAAATTTGTTCCCAGTTACTTCTTTCTTCCCTTTCACACCTCCAACATTTATCTACCTGTGGAAAAATTCTTCGTAGTCTACTTGGGGTATAAAAATACGTATGTAAACACCAGCAAAGATCCTAAATCTGTTGCATATTTGGGAAATACACATATATCTCCTCATTGTTTCTTTGTGAATTGCTTAGCCTATCTCCCTTCCCAATCCTTTCTAACCTCCTACAATTGATTCTTGTAGTCCTCATGCAATACTTTGTATGCTGTACTAATTATTACTTTTTTAACAGCAGCTTCTGTTCTAGATTCTACTTAAAACTCTACCAGTGCTTGTATTTCACTTAGGATCCCCATATTTCTTTTTCTTAGCCCATACTCTGATATCAGTCCTTGGTAGGGAAGGAAATTTCTAGCCTGCAGTCCAAATAAATTCTGTCCCGCTTCCATTTCTATTACTTGCAATCTCTAATTTGCTCCCAATACCTTGGTTCTTTTACCAGGTTTCTCCAATAAATTCCAGCCCCCTCTTGCCTATTGTCTAAATCCCTAATTGCAGTCATCCCTATCAGCACAATCTCCTGCAAATAACAAAGGGAAAGAGAATATCCTGGCCTTTTTCCTCTGCTCAAACAGAAATTATCAGGAATCAGGAAAAAGAGGAACCCACTCACTTTAATTTATTCCTCTGATCTCTCATATATCCTCCTAATCAACCTTATAATTTTATCAGAGAATATAATGCTTCCATTACCCTGCTCATAAACTCCCAGGTTACTCTGTCAAATGCTTTCTCTGAATCAAAACCCACCAACAACAGTGGTATTTTCTTACATTCTGCTTCCCTCTGGATTATCAGTGTTCTGTTAATGTTGTCAAATGTCTGCCTCCCATGCACAAAATCACATTGATTCATATCTATCAATTTTGGCATCACCTTTGCTATTCTTTTAGCCATGATGGACATAAACATTTTATAATCATGGTTTAGGATTGAGATCCTGTATGAAGCTGGATCTGATGAGTCTTTACCCTCTTTAGGTATTACGGCCCCTACTGCTTTCTTCCAGGATGGTGGTGCTTTTCCTCTTCTTAAAATACTGTTAAACAAAACTTTCCAAAACGTTATAATTTTTTCCCCTCCTGGCTTCCTATCTTCCACAGGAATATCATCTATTCCTGGGGACTTTTCTGTGGATTGGTTATACATCACCATTTTTATATCATCTCCTCCTATCCTAACAGTTATTAATGAGCCTCATCTGCTTCTAACCTTGACATATTTAATTCTTCCATAGACATTTATATTTTACCTTTTCTTGATTTCCATATTTCTCTGCTTTATACAGACTTTCATAAAATTTCCAGAATATTTCTCATATCTCTACAGGATCTCTTGTAGGCTCCTTAAGCTTGGGAACACTGCTTTCTGCTTTCTGTTGCCTGAGTCGTTGTGCTAAAAGTTTTTGTGCTCTGGAGTTATTATATATAAAAAAAACAGTTGCTTAACAGCAATCTTTCTAAACTAATGCATATTATCAAAGTAATCCCTTATTTTCTGTTTAGCATTATGCAATTGCTCCTCTTCTTGTTCTGTGAGATTCCACCTATTTTGCAATACTTTAACATTTGTCAGGCCCTCTAAATAATTATTGATGTAATGTGATCCTATCTCGCCTACATTCTCTACAGATGGGTTCGGAGCCGATCCTCGGCTCCGACTCGGCACGCTATACAATAGAACGAAGTCTCTTATTGGCTGAGTTACCTCATATCCCAGGATGCACCACTACTGCTTCCCCAGATCTCGTTTGCCACTTCTACAGCATAGACGTGGTCTCGGACTTGGCTGAGCTAAGTACCTCTTGTGACAAAACTTTTCTGTCAAAATTTCTACTAAAACTGACCCAAAAGCTGTTTTAGCAGCTACTTGTTGTGTGTGATTGTGTATTAGGTGATTTTTGTGGTAAAATTGTATTTTTTGGGCAAGTGTTTTTTGTTGAGTCAGAGGGGCCTTGCCCTATCCCGCGCTCTTTCTTTTAGACTTGCTAGTTGTATAGTTTGTGGTGAAATTTTGAAGTTAATGTGTCTTTACGATGTCGAAGGAACATAGACCATCGGGTTTCAAAAAATGTACTAAGTGCAACTATAAAATGTCCATTACGGACGATCATTCCTTGTGTGTTTACTGTTTGGGCCCGAAGCACCTTCAGGAATCATGTAGCGTTTGCCACGCTTTTTCCTCTTGCGTGCTTCAAGAGAGGAAAAATAAATTGATTTTGAAAGGGCTTATTACCCCTTCCTTTGAGGAAGCCCTATCTTCTTCTTCTTCCCCTTCGAGGAAGAAAAAATCTTCGGCTCCGACCAGCCCGTCGGAGCCGGCAGCTAAAAAGTCAAGGCAGGCTTCTCCGTCGGCTCCACGGACTTCGGAGCCGAGGGCGGAATGGTCTGCCTCGATGTCTTCAGCCTCGACTCCTCTGGCTTCGGAGCCGAGAGCTTGGGCGTCGAGAGGCGAGTCATCTCCATCGGCTCCACTGCCTTCGGAGCCGATGAAGGTTGCCTGCTCAGACTCTTCCCCTTCGGTGCCGAAGTCCCTATCGGCTCCGAGGGAAATTGCAGTGGTAGTGGAATCTCCCTCGGCGCCGATACTTCTCGAAACCAGTCTTTCGGAGCCGGCGGAGAAGTCGACTCGGACCCGGTCGGTCTCTTCTCGGTCGTCGAGGATGTCTGATTTGGATGTAGACAGGGTGCTTCAAAGGCTTTTCCAGTCTCCGGTCTTTCAAAAGTTGGTCTCGGCTCCAGCCCAGTTGGCTCCGGAGCCGGTTTCCCATCCTGCTATCTCGGTTCCTCCTCCAACAGCCTCGGCGCCATTGGAGTCGGTGTTGGTGGAGCCGGTGGAGGTTGTCGGGTCGGTTCCGACCCTAACTCCAACCCCGCCTTTCGGGTCGGGGTTCGGTACGCGGACCTCCTCTGTCGGCCCTGGGGGGGACGCTTCGGGTCCGATCCTTTCGGTTCCGAGCCTCCCTCTCGGTGCGTCGGCTACGGGAGTTCCGACTGCTGTTGTGGCCTTGGGGGTTGAACCATCCCAGGACTCTGGGGGTCCCGCCTTCAAGGCCATGAGGAGTGCCTTGGCCAAATTCTCTCTGGCCACTTCTACCATCTCACCACCACCTTCCCTTGGCACGAAGACTGGCTCCTTTGCAATCCCCCTGTCTCACGGCAACGGAGCCCTGGGGCCTGAGGTTACCCCCATCGGGGGATCCCTTCTTCCGGGAGGTCCCTCCGAAACGTCTTCGGAGGAACCTCCGAGGAAAAGACAGTGCAAGAGGAAGCACGTCGACTCCCCTGATGAGTCTCTCACCTCGGATACCGACCTCGATGATGCGGAAGGGTCCCCCAAGTCGTCCTCGGATGATGTTTCCTTTGCGGACATCTTGGAAATCCTTAAGCAACGAGGCGACTGGCAGTCCAAACCCCCTTCTGCTGAGGAGTCAGTGTTCCTCAAGGCCTTCGGGGCTCAGCCCTCCGCCTCCTGGGTGTCTCCGCCCTTCGATGAGCTTATGGATTTGATCTCTCGAAGGGCGTGGGAACACCCGGACTCTGTTGAACCGGTGCCAGCTCGCCCCAATAAATTCCTTTCGGCACCCCCTGATAAGGACTTTCTTACCAAAGGTGTGGCTGTAGATGCCTTGGTGGTGGCATCTGCCACCCAGCAAGATGTGGCAGAGGCTTCAACGTCCGTCCATCCTCCTAATAAGGAGTCTAGGAGCATGGATCAGTACGGAAAGTGCACCCTCACTTCAGCAACCTTTACATTAAGGTCCCTGAATTACTTGACGCATTTCACGAGACTGCAGAGGGATCTGGTCAAGGAGCTGTCGGATACCCTCTCCGGTAACTTACCTGAGCAGTTAGCCCAGACGGTTAACTCCCAGTTGGTTACCTTGTCCTCGTTATCCAACTCGTCCATGAGGCTCATTTCGTATGCAGCCGAGGGGGTGAGCAGAGCGGCGAGCACAGGTGTTGCTCTACGGAGATAAGCCTGGCTATGCCTGTGTCACTTTGCGGAGGCTTTTAAGTCTTCCTTTGCCGACGCCCCCTTCGATGGGTCCTCTCTGTTCGGACCTAAGGTAAAGGACACTTTGACTCACTGCGAACAGGAGGGTAAGACTTTAACTGCCGTAGGGGCCCGGTTTTCCACTCCCTTCAGACCTTATCCCAAGGCTCGAAGAGGAGGGAAAATGTGGTTCCGTAAGTCTCAAAAGCCTTACTCGTCGGAGCAGAGCGATTCCCCTTCTAGAGGCAGAGGAAGGGGAAATTTTTCAGGGAGATGCCGTCCCAGAGGCGGCGGAGGCCCCCGCAACACTGGAGACCGCGAGTCCTTTCATGGCTCCTCCTCCTTCCAGCATCCCTGAAGGAGTGCCCGACTGTGCAGCTCCAGAGCCAGTCGGGGGTCATTTTTCGAGGCACCTAAAGGCCTGGGAAAGTATCATTCAGGACCAATGGGTGCTCCGAATCATCGCCGGAGGTTACACCATTCCCTTCTCTCAAACCCCCCCACCATCCCAAAGAATCCCGGACCCTCCACCCAGTCAATGGGATCTCGCAGCCAGCGAAATTTCGAAGCTGCTTCAAAAAGGAGTCATCCAACCTGTCCCCGCAGATCAGGCCAGATCAGGGACTTACTCAAGATTCTTTTTGGTACCAAAAAAGACCGGGGACTTGAGGCCCATTTTGGATCTCAGCAGGTTAAACCGATCAGTGAAAAAGTCCAAATTCCGGATGGTCACCTTGCAAACCATTCTCCGCTTGTGGAGAAGGGTGTTTGGATGTGCTCCATAGATCTCAAAGACGCCCATTATCACATTCTGATAGATCAGGCGTAAAGGAGACACTTGCGCTTCAGCCTAGGAGACAGTAATTTCCAGTTCCATGCACTGCCCTTTGGTCTCACCACAGCCCCCAGGGTGTTCACCAAATGTTTGGCAGTGGTGACTGCTCACCTGAGAAGTCTAGGATTCCAGGTGTTTCCATACCTAGATGACTGGCTCCTAACTGCCACCTCAAGGCATCTACTCGTAAAAACTCTAGCAGCCACTATCTCCCTAGGCAACTCCTTAGGAATCACCTTCAATTGGACAAAATCCGTATTGCTGCCATCACAGCGTATTCTGTTTATTGGTGCAGAAATAGACTCAAGGCAGATGAGAGTCTATCTTCCTGCGGAAAGGATAGCAACATTGCAGTCTCAGGTTCGGGCGTTACTCCTCAGACGTTGAGCTCCAGCGAGAATGGTCCTGCAGTTGTTAGGTTCCATGTCAGCCACCATTCTTCTCATCCCCTTGGCAAGGTTGCACATGAGGATACTCCAGTGGCTCCTCTCAGTCCAGTGGTCTTATCAAGACCTCCCCCTCAGTCACCACATATTGATCACAGAGACGTGCAAACAGGATCTTCATTGGTGGCTTCTTTCCTCCAACCTGGATTAGGGGCGACCCTTCGTTCCTCCATCCCCCTTGGCCACGTTGACTATGGACGCCTCCCAGACAGGGTGGGGGGGGCATTATCTGGACAGGTCGGTCCAAGGCACGTGGCACTCCGACGAGAATCTTCTCCACATCAATATCCTGGAAATGAGGGCGGTGCTTTTGACGTTGCAGGCACTGCACGATCACCTCCCCCAGGGGACGATTGCCATTCAGTCCGACAACATGTCGGTAGTCTGGTACTTGAACAAGCAAGGAGGGACCAGGTCTTACCCCCTTTGCAGAGAGGCCATGAAGGTATGGGATTGGGCGATTGCTACCAAACGTTTTCTAGTAGCAACACACATTCCAGGGAGATCCAATGTGATAGCCGACAGACTGAGCAGGACTTTTCTCTCCCCTCACGAATGGTCCTTGAACCACAAAGTGGTAACACAGATTTTCACGACATGGGGAGTTCCATGTTGCGATCTTTTCACAACTCCCCTCAACGCAAAATGCCAGCAGTTCTTCTCTCTCACTCCAGTTCTGAGGGAGATCCCCAAGGATGCTCTGGTCCAAGCTTGGCCCCCCGGTCTGCTATACGCTTTTCCACCGGTTCCCCTTCTCCCCAAGGTGATTCAGAAGGTGATTCGCTTGGGAAGCAAAATGATTCTAATCGCCCCATACTGGCCTCGTCAAGTCTGGTTCCCCTTTCTTCACAAGTATGCATTGGACGGTCCCTGGTTTCTGGACCAAGTTCCGAACCTCTTGAGACATCAGTCAGGACAGCTCCATCAGTCCCTCCATTCATTGAAGCTAGCAGCTTGGCTACTCCTCTTAGGACCATAGTTAGGAGCCATTCTTTCGACCCTGAAGTCATGCATATTTTGTCCTCGGCCCACAAGACTTCTACTAAAAAGATGTATAGCAGTAAATGGAAGAGGTTTGCTATTTGGGCCCAACTCCGTGGTTTAGACCCTATGACAGCCTCGGTGTCAGAGGTTCTGAAGTTTTTAACTTCCCTGTTCAACCAGGGTTGTTCGGTGTCTACCATCAAAGTTCAATTGGCAGCTATTTCCAATTTTCACGAGAACGTAGAACCACCTTTAATGAGCAATAAGTTGTGCAAAGCTTTTATTAAAGGAGCTTGGCTTCTACAGCCCCCCATATCTCATCCCGCACCACCGTGGGACCGTAACATAGTGTTAGGTGCATTAACCGCACCCCCCTTTGAGCCGGCAGCAACCTGTGACTTAAAATTTCTTTCTTGGAAGACTGCCCTTCTAGTTGCTATCACATCAGCCAGGCGAGTTTCAGAACTTCAAGCCTTATGTGTCAAACCACCATACCTGGTATTTCACAAGGATAGAGTATCTCTTAGACCAAATCCATCCTTTATACCAAAGGTTTGTTCTAATTTTTGTTTGCAACAATCACTGGAATTACTGTTTTTTTTCCCTAAGTATACAAACAGAGCTGAGTATACCTTTCACAGCTTAGATGTGCACAGACAATTACGTTTCTATTTGGATAGGACACACCAAGCACGAAAATCAGATCAACTGTTTGTTTCCTTTTCGGACAATAAATTGGGCAAAGCCGTCATGAAAGTCACTATTGCCAAGTGGATCAGAGACTGTATCAGTCATATTTATCGCATTTCAAATAAGGAGCTTACAGTTCCAGTGAAAGCTCATTCTACCAGGGCTATGGCCACTTCGGCAGCCTTTCATTCCAAGCTCTTTATTAATGACATCTGTGCGGCTGCTACGTGGTCTTCTCTACACACCTTTATTTCTCACTACAAATTGGATGTGGCATCTAGGGGTCGAGCTTCCTTCGGTTCCACAGTTCTCCGGACCATTTTCCAGTGAGCCACCCAGGAATTAGGTGCTAGGGATGCTGTCCCATCTCTAGAGAATGTAGGCGAGATAGGATCACATTACATCTTTTAGTTATGTACTTACCATAACTTTAGATGTATGGGATCCATCTCGCCTACATTCCTAATAACCCACCCTCCTTCCCCCTGCCTTGGGGGCCAGAAGAGACTGGGCAGTCCAAATTCAACTGTTTCCTCTCTTGAAACACCGGGCAATGTTATAACAACAGTCTATGTGTGTGTGCATGTGTGCAGACAAACAAGATCTGGGGAAGCAGTAGTGGTGCATCCTGGGATATGAGGTAACTCAGCCAATAAGAGACTTTGTTCTATTGTATAGCGTGCCGAGTCGGAGCCGAGGATCGGCTCTGAACCCATCTGTAGAGAATGTAGGCGAGATGGATCCCATACATCTAAAGTTATGGTAAGTACATAACTAAAAGTTACTTCTTAACCATATCTCTCTTTCTTTTGTTTCCACTCTATTTTAAATTCCACTTTAATTTTATCCCACTCCCTAGCTATATTTTCAGAAGAAATTTCTATCTTCTGTAATAACTTCAGAATCATTTCCACTACCCATTCCTTAAATTCCTCTCTTTTCAACAGATAGGTGGGAAAACACCAGTACCTCATTTTTTATTTCAGTATCCTACATTTTTATTTTAGTTATTATTGGGACATGATCTGAAATAGTTATTGGATGCATATCAAAACTTTCAATTAAATGCACATGTTCCTGTGAAATGTAAGCTTTGTCTAGCCTAGCCCAGTTTTTGTACCACTGGGAGCAATATATAAATTCACCCTGAATTCCTACTACTGAATTCACATCTTCCATGCTAAATATTTTCATAAATTTCTTCAAAAATCTACCCTTTTTGTTATATTTTCCTTTCTAGGCTTCCCAGACATATATTCAATGTTGTAAATCAAATTCCAGTCTCCACCTATAGGGAATATTCCCTGCTTAAAGCTGATTATTTCAACCAGAATTTTCTTTAGCTGCATTATAGCAGTTTTAGGTGGAATATAAATACATGCCGGTGTAATCCACCTCCCCTGCCAGTAGCCCTTTAGTACTACAAATCTACCATTTATCCTTTTCTATCACTACTGAAGCTTCTCTTCCAATTAATATAAGTGATCTTCTTTTCCTTTGTCCCAGGTAATCTGCCGAACAACCATCCTGAAAAACTTTCTTTATCAAATTCACATTTTCAGTTCTTTCTAAATGTGTTTCCTCTAGTGTAGCTATTTGCACTCTACATTTTTAACATGGCTCACTACTCCTTCTTTTTTGTATATATCTGAGAGACCATTAATATTTAAAGATAATATATAAACTGTCGTTATGTTAAAATGTTATTCTCACCTTTTATGTGTAACAGTTATTTTTGTTAAGTATCTAGTTGCAGCTTTTGTATTACATGTATATGTTTGGCAGGTTGATCTTTTATACAGTTGTTTTTGTCATACCCATTTGAGCCTATGTCACATCTTACAAAGCTTTTTGTTATTGAAAGCCTGCAAAAAAAAAAAAAAAGAAAAATAAATAAATACACCCGCAATGCACACTTAAAACCTATTAACTTAATACTAACACACAAATCTATGTGCATATTGATGTTTTACCCTCCTAATAGGAACAATTGTCACAAACTGACAACCACATTCACAGACTTGGGTTAACCTAAAAGGAAGGTTATACATGCTTTGATGCATAGCCTGTGCTTCTACTAAGTGCTGTTTGGTTTTGTCTTATCTTTATTGCTGTCCCAGATTGGGAAAACACTTGCTCTCCCAGATTAGGAAAACACTTAAATGCTTTTAGAAAACATTATATCTAACCATTAAAAAAGAAGGCCATTGAAAGAAAGAAGTATTCTGTTTTTATTGCTCTTTATCAGATTGTCTTCATGGAGACATGAGAACTAGATACAGAGTTGCTTCTACAATGATTTAATTATTTGCTAGAGGAAAACTGTATATTTAATGCTCTTTTTTATTTGCTTTTTCTTAAAACTTGTTACTAGAGCAAGCCAAGAGCCTTAATCCAGATATTCCCCTATGCAATAATTAGAAAAAGCATATCCGTTTTGCTTGTATCATGCTCTTTTGATCAGACTTTTTTTCTTTTTTATATTGCAGTGCCTATATTTTTTTAAAACTGAACAAGGAGAAAATAACTGAAAAAAGTTTACTTTATAGCATGTAGATTATAGCATGCATTAGAAAATACTACTGTTAAAAACATAATTTTGTTTATTTACAGTTAATTTTCTCCCTCCTCTTCTCCTAACTGTTCTTACAAATATTAATGACATGAAGTAGGGCATGTGCTTTAGAGTTCAACAAAGTCAAAAAAGTCCAACATTTCCAGGTTTTCTTGTTCTGTCACACTTCACAAATATAATTAATGATTTGTAATCCCACATTTATTTGTCAATTTCTGAATTGCTGGTTTTATTCCTATTTATCTTTATCTCCCATATCCAGTCTCTGCTTCATTTCTAACATACTTTTGGTTCTTCTAGTCAACTTTTCAGCTTTATTTTCTGTCTCTCAAGCATTTTCCATTGAAACATTGGAAAAGGTTTCACTGGCACAGTCTCTCTGTTGTCTTTATTACCAGAAGAACAATAAGCATAATCTCCTTCTGTTTCACAGCTCCCTTTTTGTTATTTCTGCTTAGCACTTTCTGCATTAAAAATTATTTTGTTCCTCCAGGAAATAATGTTATGAAGGTAGCTGGGTACAGAAGTTTGAATCTCATACCTGTTTCTCAACATTGCCTGATTAGTGGAATAAATGTAGTCCTCTTTTGCCTGGTATACAGTGAGCAATGATTTTCCACAAACACTCTGCTGTCTCCCACTTTTAGTACTTTGTCCTTCTGCCACAGTTTTGTCAGAATCAACTCCTTCTGCTGGTAGGACTGCATCTTTACTATTAAAGGTCTGGGTTGCTTTCTCATGCCAGGTTTGGAGCATAAACGTGATGTGCCCTTTCAATTAACAACTTCTGCTGTGGAATACCGATCTAGTTGCTTATTTGTGCTTTCATAAAATAAATACAGTTTGTTCCTTCCAGCCTCTAAGGTACAGCAGAAAATCTCAGGTTTTCCCTACATTCTCTGTCCTCCGATTCTATTATTTTTTGAAACAACTCTTCTTGACCAGTCTTGTATTAGGCCAGGCTTTTCTTCATTTCAGTCTCTGATTATTGCACTTTTATCACTTCATCTGAATATCTGTTTAATGCTTTGTTCCATTTTTTCAGTTTTTATTGTTTGAGTTGATATACACCATCAGGTCTAAGTACATTTGACTTATTTTTCCTCTAAGTTACTGGAAGTCATGCCTTGTGCCAAAGTGGAACTTGCACTGCTTTTTGCTGAACAGTTGCAGATTTTTTTATCAGTCAGTGTTTTTCCTTATCTCTTGTGATTGATTTTCTTTCAGGTGTTCTGATTTTTTTTTGTTAGCATCTAGGCAGTGCACTTACTAGCCAATTACTGAAATTTAGCTCAAAACACAAGTTTACTGTCTCTCTCATCTGAGTTTCTGTTTTCACACTGGGAGAGCTGAAATGAAGCTGTTTCTCAATGTGCAGCTATCTTTAAGTCTGATTAGCATTTGGTTTTAGCTTAATCTTTACTGGTTCACAGTTAAGCAGGCTTAATTTCACAAGCACGTCTACTCTGATTTTACTAATTGTAGCAATTAATAAGACTATTTCACATGCCACAGCTTTGCTGAGCAGATTATGTACAGGCCATCCAGCACATAAACACAAAACTCAAACTTGTGTCTGTTTCACTCAAACATGACTAGAAATTTACCAAGTCACCTGTGTTTGCCTGTAGAATTACACATTTTAGTCTCTACTTCAAGCAAGTGTGAATGGATGCTTTGAGAAACTTCTGTAAGTAATATATGACATCACAGTAACATCAGCCCTTGTATCAGTTCTTGAAACTCACAGTAGTTCAATGAATGAGAATTTTAACTTGCCAGTCTGCTTCAGCATCAGACAGTAATAACTGATCCTATGAAAAATGTTTTTTGCACATCATTTTAGTCCCATCTTCATTTTCAGGGGCATTCTGTTTAATTTAGTTTTATAATTGACAGCAAAATGACCCAGTGTCTTACGTCTCTAACATCTTCTGTCCCATGTGGTATGAAGTTCTGACTCATTATGGTAACAATCACACTTCATTCATTTGCCAGGTTCACTTTCATTCTGGCTTCTCAAACATTCATTTAGTATTTAGTATGCCCAGAATTGTACAACTTGCCATTAACTTTACATTCTACCTCACGCACATTACTTTCCGAGGCTAAATTAGGATTTTATCTTTCAACTAGTTTTGCCTCTGTGGTTATTTGTATTGCTTTTTTTAAAGTTAGATTAACTTAAGGTTGTAACCTTTGAGGGACTTGTACATTAGACACTGCAATCACAGTCCATCTTGCATTTGTTTACCTTTTGTGCCATTAAACTTACAACTTTCTGTCAGTTCATGAAGCCACCTTACAGATGCTTCAGCACATTCATCCTTTACATAAACACATCGGTTAAAAATACTCACTCTGTATTGCATTTCGTTTTAACAAAAAAGTCTCATTGAACTTACAAATCACAGATTCATATGTAATTCTTTAGCCCTTTTGTAAATGCAAAAGAACTGTACATGGCCTCAACTTCTTAGCTCATGGCATGCAGGAGAGTATTTATCTGACTCTCCTCTGTTTCTTTAATTTCATGGCTACATGAAATCATGCAAATATCTGTCTCCAGGCAGGCCAGCGAAAGGTTTTCAAGAAGTTTAATGAATCCGGTGCATTCAAGCTTTTCATGACAGAGAAATTCATTTTTTTTCTGGGCTGAATGGTTTAAATTTAGTAAAATAAAAACTCTGTTGTAAATCAGTAATTTCTGGTGAAAGTAGCTAACACTCAGCTTTTAGAGTGACTTAAGGCAATGTAGTGTGGTTTAATCATTCTTAAGGCATTTTATCAGTTTTCATTCATCAAGGAGATCCTGATTCTTACACCATGTCAGAAGTTCCCACTGAAAGTTGCTCTTTTTAGTTTAGTGGCCAAGTCAGATATGTAAGGATTCACCATCAGTTTCAGCAAATAGATAACTTTTATTACAGACAACACAGCATCTCAACATAAACATTGTTAACACCAGCATTTCACATGCAACTGGCTACAGCTCAGAAATCAGTATGCATTAAGTTCTTTATTGCATCTTAAAAGAGTTTCACCACATACCAGTATTAGAATGGTTATGCCACTCTGAGAATATACATACAAAGTATTTTAGCAGCTTTATATCACTTTATATCACAGTGAATATATTTAAAATGGGTATTAATTAGAAGAAAATTGCATATGTATGTTGCAAAGTCTAAGGAAACACTGGAAGTGACACATCTAGCTATCTATCTACTGTATTTATTCAGACACACATAATGGATGTACATTTCTATTCTTCCATTTCATAAAAGTAAATGAAAAATCATAGCTCACATAGCTTTGGCAAATAAAAACAATGCTTTAGAATTTCTCTTTAACAAAATATTTGCAGTCCACAAAGTTCCTTTTGTAATTGTCTACAATCCAACAAAAATCCTGACTGTAGGCCTTTCTGAAACCTTGATTTTAGCTCAACAAATATAACCATGATTGAGTTGTTACACTCTACTGTTTTGTGGGAACTTTCATAGGATCATAGGCGGTTACTAGGCTAATGGCCCTGGCGCCCTTACAAGCCTAGCCAAAAGTTTATCCCCAAAAAGAAACCTCAGTCAGCACCTGTCACTCCTGTCAATGAGGGACACAGGTGGAATCCCTGGGACAAATTTTGTTTTCCCATCCACTTATCAAAGTTGTGTTTGAAGAGGGTAAGCGAGATGCTCTGTTTGACATGTATGGGAAGTCTATTCCAGAGATGGGGCAGCCTCTGGGAGACAAACCTGTCTCTCCAGCATGTTTTGTTGATGTCTCATATTAGATTCAGGCCTTTCAAGCAGGTAATGCATGAGGAGTTAGACTTAACAGATATGGAGCATCTCTAGTAGGGCAGGGTCCGAGATTGCCTTGTAGGCGAGACACAGATCACCCCTGAGCAATTAGGACAGGTGTTGGAGGCCATGGATTCTCTGTGTTAAGTATTTCACTGGCCTTTCCAGTTGGTGCAGATGTTTGGAGAAGTACATACCAAACAAGGCATTATACTCGATTATTGGTCTAATGAGGGAGGAGTATAGAGAGGTAATAAGCTTCTTTTTTCTGGATGCAATTCCTTTATTTATGAGATACCAAGTAAAAGGCTTTTCTGACCACTGCCACTACATGATGGTCGAATGTGAGGTTGTTATCAACCTGAGTGCCCAGATCTCTCACCACAGGTTGTGTGCTTAGGGAGTTGCCGTTGATGTGGTAATCAGTAGGGGCTGTGTTTTTGCCGAATAGTATGTTGATGCATTTTTTTTTAGTTCAGCTTGAGGCCATGACTTTGGAAACAGTCATTAGGTGCTGTAAGACCCACTTGCAGTATGTTAACATCATTTGGGGAGTCAATAACAGCACCCGACCTACAGTCATCCACAAACTTGGTCAGTCATAGGCCTTTTGTCTTTGCCTTTACCTCTGATAAGTAGATGCCAAACAGTAGGGGTCCCAGGATAGATCCCCGGGGAACTCCACTAGTGACAGGTCTGCTGTTGGAGGTGGAGGCACCTATTTTGACTTTGAGAGTCCTGTCGGTATGCCATTTGGCCACCCACCTGATGAGATAGGGATTTACTCCAAGTTGTGTTAGCTTTTCAATGATGTCCAACTGGGGGATTGTGTCAAAGGCCTTGGCCAAGTCAAGGTAAGCTGCATGCACTGACTTTTCCTCATCCAAGTCCTTGGTGACAGTCTCAAAGAAGTCTACTAGGTTAAACAGGCAAGATCTGTCCTTGACGAATCAGAACTGGGTGGGGTTAAGTGCGTGGAGATTGCCTATGTCCTTGTTTATGAGATCCATAATAATACTCTCCATATCTGTACAGCTCAGACTTGTCAAGCTAATGGGGCGATAGTTTCCAAGGTCGGCAGTGGCACCACCTGGGATGACAATGGCAGTTCTCCACTCTGTTGGAATGAATCCTGTACTTAGGCTGTGGTTGAATAGGGTGTCGAATGGCAAAGCCAGTTCTTGCTGGAGATGGTGCAGAATACAGCCTGGGATACTATTAGGTCCCATGGAAGCTGTGTTCTTTGCTTTGGATAGGGCCTTTAGCACTTGATCTACGGAGAATTGAGGTGCAGGACAATTATTGGGGATGTTGAAAGGGGCTTTGGGGGGACAAGGGGCTGAAGTTTGTACTGAACGTATCTGCTAGCAGGTTGGCTAAGTCAACAGGATTGGTGTAAGTGATACTATTAAGTACTAATTCGGAACAAACCTGTGCTTTGCCATCGAGGTTCCTGACGTAACTGAAGAAGGCTTTGTGGTTTCCCTTTGTTTCAGAAGATAGTTTCGATTCATAATTGGCTTTGGATGCTTTCACTAGTGATCTAATTTGCTTGTTGAGGCTAAGGAGGAAGTTTTTTCCAATTTGGAATATGTTTCTTTTTACCCTTGGACAACAGTTTCTTCCTTTTCTTGTAAAGCCTGTTGATAGAGGATGTCTACCAAACAGGTTTCTGTTTCCTTGAGGAGCAAGTTTTAGTTTTATTGGGTATGTCTGAGTCCATGCAGTTGTACAGGTGCTTGTATACTGTATTGGCATAATGTTCAGCATAGTTGTCTGCATCTTGTTAGGGGGGGTGGTGGTGTGAAGCTACAGATACCCTCCCTTAGGAGGTTGTAGTCAGCTTTTGAGAAGTTTTTTAGCTTGATTACAGTGGGGGGTTAGGTAGGATAGTAATTTTGAATGAGACAGTCTGATGATCTGATCTCACCAGGGAAGAACATACTATAGGAGTGGTGCAGTGGTCACCCATGTTGGTGAGAACCAAGTTCAGAATGTTATCTCCCCTTGTGGGGTATGAGATGAGCTGGTCTAGTGCATTAGAACTGATGAAGTCAAGGAATTGTTGAGTGGCTGCATTAGTGCCAGAATAGTTCACCCAGTCTTTGTTAGGTAGTTGAAGAAACCAAGGATCAGGGTGTTGGGGGGGACCTTAATCAAGTAGATCCAGGTAAGAGGAGTGGGTGTCCTGAGTCATGGAGGGGGATCTACAGCTGGCTACAACTTGGATGGGTGTCTTGCCAACTGTCAGTTGTACCTGGAGTAGTTCCAGTGCATCATGCTGGCAAACCAGTCTGGTGGTGTGCTTTTCCTTAATGAAGATAGAGTCTCCATATGGGCTAGGCTTGTAAATGCCCTCGGGCAGATAGCCTAGTATGAACCTATGAACCTATGAACCTATGAACCACCCTTAGTCTTCCCAACCTCATGTTGGGGTCAGAATATGTGGAATGAGGTATAGCCTGTTAAAACAGAGGTGCTCGCTGCAGCCCTGAACCAGGTTTCTGTGACCTCACAGATATCGGCATCTTCGAGTGCAAGGAGAGCCTCCAGTGAGTGCATTTTCAGGTTAACGCTCCTATCATTAAACAGCATGACCTTCAATTTGCTTTGTGACAGATCTTTTATGTTGGAAGATTTATCTTTGTCGACAATGTCATCCCAGGCAGACAGGTACTGGATCCCCTTGGAATGACACCAGAAACTAAGCCAATTGTTGAAGTCAATTATTTTTGTTGGTATTGTGGCATCATTCTTGGTGACGGTAGGATGCTGCTTAGGGCTAGGGTTATACCTGCCTGGGACACATACTGTAAGAGGTCAATCATGTCTCTCTTCATATAGCCCGGGGAGGTACGTCTCAAGTCATTCACACCAACATGGACAACTACAGAGTTGTACTTGTTGTGGAGATACTTAAATGCGTGCATGATGTGGTGGATTCTGGAACCAAACAGACAACTGACCATGACCTTCTCCTTGTTGAGCTTTGTGAGGGGGACATCGGTGTGTCTCACAATTGAATCACCAATGACTAGTATGTTTGGTTTATTGCTGTGTCTTGTGGGCTGTGATGGTTTATTGTTTTTCGGTATGTCTCACAATTGAATCACCAATGACTAGTATGTTTGGTTTATTGTTATGTCTTGTGGGCTGTAATGGTTTATTGTTTTTCCTTATGGGCTATGTTTCTGAGACACTGGTGTGTTGTCTGTGTGTGATGTGTTTGGTGTTGTGTGTGGAATGTTTGTGTGTTTTGGAGGTGTCTGCTGTCTAGGTTAAGTTTTTATTGGGGACCTCTGCATAGGTATGTGTGTGTTGTGCTTGGCTATGTGATGTACGTGGTGTGGTGTTTGTGCTGGCAATCTCCTCTTTGTCAGGAGTACTGACTGTGGCTCAGGAGAGCATGGACTCTAGGTTACTGATGTACATGCATTTCTTACAAGTAGAAAAATTATGTGCTAGGAGAAGTGGGCTGTCAATAAACATGAGGCAGTTGCTACACTGTCTCAGTATGCCCATGTCGACCAGGCTGGCAGGAGAAACTGATGGAATTGTCCCGACATAGTGTTCTGAATGCTTGGGCGGACTTATGTAGAGAGGGTTTTAATAAGGGTTTGTCCACAAGAGTGTATTTATTTATTTATTGCATTTGTTAACTGGGAAAGTCTACTGGGCCTAGGTGAGCCCATTTTCAGAAGAGGCCCGGGGAAAAAAGCTCCACATGCATTAATATTACATACAAGAAATAGCACAATATACATTGTATATACAGTCTCAATGCATGAAAATAAATATAAGCACAATGGCAGAAGTTATTTACAAACATTACACATCAACATTGTATACAATTGGATCACTGAAGATCACTGAAGATGGAGTTAGTCAGGTAGGGTATCAGTTTTGATTGTTACTTGTTAGAGTTTTGTAGGCATAAGCAGTTGAATTCAGCAAGTCAGAGAGAACTCATAAGTAGTGATATTGTAGAGGATTATAGTAGTAACTCAGGTTTTAAGATGTGCTATTTTGGCGCAAGTACATTGCCAGAGAGAAGAGAGGTGTGTTCTGAGAGACTTCTTAAAGAGAGCAGGATTACTGATTGTTCTGACAGAAGGTAGGAGGGTATTACATAGTTCTGAGACAGTAAAACAGTACAGCATTTGACCAACTGCAAGGTTTGGATTTTCAACTTTCAACATCATTGTGTTTTTGGATCTTTGTGGCCTGTTAGGGGTATGTAGTCATTAAGGAGGAGAGGGAGGGGCAAGTTGAAGGTTTGCATATGAATTTATGTGCAGTGGTTAATTGTGAATAAGTGAGGTAGTGTGGGAGTTTGAGCAAGTTTAGCTGTTGTAGAGATAAGCAGTGGTGTGCTGAGTTTTTTGAATTTGTTACAAATTTGGCGATCTTATTGTAACATGAGTCCAGTTTGGTTTTTAGTGAGGACTGGATATTGGTGAGGATTGGGACACCATATATTAGAGATGGTAGCAGTAAGGATGAGGCTAGAGCTTTTTATAGCAATAAAATTAAGGTAGTATTTGTGTCTATAGAGGGTACCTAATTTTTATGTGTTTTTTTTTTTGATGTTGCTATGGATATGGGGGTCGAATGTTAGATTTACATCAATAATAACCCCTAGCAGTTTACTGTTTGGAATTACTTCAATGAGAGTATTATTATGAGATTAGACAGAAAAATCATTCTTGTTCAGAGAGGTAGTTTTTTTGGGAGGGAATATTAGAAGTTTAGTTTTATTGGGATTTAGAGCGAGATAGTTGTTTGACATCCAAGTTGTGTAGACCACACGGACCTTGTTAAATGTAAAGTAACTGGCTTGAAGCACAAGAGCTAAAACCAAAACTAAGATGCTAGAATAACAGATAAATTTTATCAGGCTACTTGTTGTTGTTGTGTCTTTCAGCTTTTCCCGGTTAGGGGTCGCCACAGCGGAACTCCGGTCCGCTAATGATTGGTAGTTGATTTTTACATGCCGAGTTACCAGCCCTGATGCACAACCTTCAACGAAGGTACGCCCATTCACATATCTCCATGCAGAAGATGCTCTAGCTGAGAATTGAACCGGACAGCATCTGACTGTGAGGCGGCAACGCTACCTAACAAGCAGTAATAAAAGCACTTGAACACTTAAGAGCACACAGCAAAAATAATGTAATAAAGTAGGAAGAACACAATTAAAATAAAAGCAGCTGAATAAAGTGTGATTTTTTATTGTTTTATTAAGTGAAGAGGGAGGAATCAGAAGATAGTACAAGATTAAGGAACTAAGGGAGTAGGCCTTCCCAAATGCTCTCTGTACTTGGTGCACTGAGCTGATGAGATAGTACAGGGAGGAGTGTCCAAAGTCAAAGAAGCAAGGGGCTAGTCCTATCCAAATGATCTTACTGCACTCAGATGAGTGATCAAATCAAATGGGACTGGGAGGAGTGTCCAAAATCAAATTAACAGCAGGGTTGGGCAGTTAAGAATACAACAACACTTGGCTGGGAGGGTGGGAAAAACAAACAGTGCAGACAAAAAAGGACACAGACAACAAAGCAAATATATAAATGCTGTACAGTGCAAAAGAAGAACACTTATCAGTTTGTATATCAGATGGTTATAGAATCCAACACAGCCAGGAAGTTAACTCTGCTTTATCAGCTCTGCACAAATTCAGAGAAATGCAAGTCTTTGTAGGAGTACTACACAGAGAACACACCTCA
Source organism: Protopterus annectens (assembly GCF_019279795.1). Classification (NCBI taxonomy): domain Eukaryota; kingdom Metazoa; phylum Chordata; order Ceratodontiformes; family Protopteridae; genus Protopterus; species Protopterus annectens. The sequence continues at coordinate 1,980,059,858 of NC_056741.1, read as the reverse complement.
TGCTGTCTAATAAAACAGGAGTGTTGGCTAGTAGATGACACCTAAGGTGGGCTGGCTCAAAAGAAAACAATGTCATCCCCCACCTGAAACTAGCTACTGAACTTCCCTGAGAAACAAACAGTGCAGACAAAAAAGTACACAAACAACAAAGCAAATATATAAATGCTGTACAGTGCAAACCAAGTACCAAAAATACAATCCTCTGTTAAAGACAGATGTTGATCAGGATTTAAAGCATGAATGGTTAAGGAGAGGTGAATTTAAATTAAAAAAAAATGAAATATTAATATTGATGGCCCAGGATAGTGGACTGCGTACACATTGGTTTATAAAGTTCTTTGAACATGTCTGAGAAACACAGATGCTGGCTTTGTAAAACAGAACTGGAAATGGTTACATATCTTGTTGCTAGGTGTGATACATTAATGGCAGAAGGCCTATATACTGAAAGGCATAATAATGTGGCGAGACTGTTGCATTGGAGATTGTGCAAACATTATAATATTGAAGTAGCTAAGAATCACTGGAAGCATGACCCACAAAGCATTCTAGAAAATGATGAAGTTTACATCACATGGCCTCACCCATTAACAAAAAATAGATGCTAGAAAAACAGTTATAGTAGTCTATGAAAAGAAGACAAAAGTAGCCAGTGATTACAGTATCTTATGTACAGACAGACACAGTCATAAAATACCAGGATTTACAGGCAGAAATGAGGGCACTGTGAATGAGGGACACCCAGACATTTCCAATAGCAGTAGGAGCAACGGGCCTTATAAAAAAGAATTTACAGTCATATTTAAATATGTTACTGATTCAAGTAGCTCTGGATGACTTGCAGAAGGAACCAGTTCTGGGCACATTACGGGTGCTGTGAAGAGCACATCTGGCTGTCATCAAAGACTGAAACAATACTAATTTCATGAACTTTAATCATACTTTGACTTAGGAATGGGGTCCAAAGGACTTGGATAAATTAAACAGAGAACAAGTTACTTTTCATAACACTTTGGATTTAGGACAGACCATAGGACAGAAATAGCATTACTAACTTTCCTAAATTATATTAATGAAGGATGAAATCATTCCTGTTTTAGACCAATCAAATTATTTTATGCAGTTTCATATCCTATGCTATTACATAAACTCAGGGAATTGTGTCTCCCCAATAATACAGTCAATTGGTTTACAAATTACTTCTTTAGCAAATGAGAACAGTGTGCATCCTGGGCTGAGAAACTGTCAGCTCCTCAACAAATAGCAGTAATAGTGTCAGAAGGCTCAATATTGACATGTTTACTTACATTCATAAATAGAATGCATACAGCATGTCACCTATTAAATTTAATCCAAAATGCAGATGGATCAACAGTAAAAAGTGCAGCCTCTTCAGTCTTCAGTCAAATAGCTCCAACTGACCTATCTTTAGCAAACTAAACAACTTCTAAATGCAAAATAAAATAAAATTAAACTAAGTCTGTTTTTCACTTCCAGTCCAATAATCATACTGTTATGACTCAATGTTATCAGTCCAACCGACCTATCTTTAGCAAACTAAACAACTCCTAAATGCAAAATAAAATAAAATTAAACTAATTCTGTTTTTCACTTCCAGTCCAACAATCAAACTGTTATGACTCAATGTTATCAGTCAGTTATATTAGGACTGAGTTAGTACAAAATGCGCTACCTATTGGGAATAGTAATTGATCATAATTTAAGATTCGATCCAACACACAGTTCAAAAAAAAAAAAAAATTAACCATCCATAGGATTTCTTTATAAAGTCAAACTTTCCTAAAAGAAGACACATAAAAGACAGTAGCTCACACTTATCTCCTGTATACCTCATTAATTTTCATTGACCTACAGTCATCTCAACTAGCCAAAGTTGGATCCATCTTATATAAAATTAAAAAGTCTGCAAATGATCACATCAACAGAGCAGATCACTATTTTGCATGTCAGTCTTTTAAATGGTTCATGCTGCCTAACCTACTAGCTTACATCCACTTTAAGACTGCCCACAACATCCTCTATATTCCAGAAAAAATGTACTGCTATTAGACAATTATTAAACTGGTACACACCCTGCAGATAACTGAAGCAACGCCTTATATTCATTCAAAAATCAAAAAATTGTAACAGGGACTATCTATTCTCTGTATATATTACTCTAATTACTAATCTTAGCAGATATAAGAATAATGTCATTCCATCAGCAATTTAAAATCTCAGTGAGAACATACCTATCAACAAAATGGTCCTGTCCTTTTACCAGTCCCATTACTTTGTACTCTTCTTATTCAAAATTTGTTTGTAGTCACAATTTAAAATCTTATTGAAAACATAGCTATAAACAAAATGGTCCTGCCTTTCTACCCTCTCCATTACTATGTATTCATCTATGAAGTTGCACCAGCCTCATTATTAAGTCCTCTTATTCAATATTTCATCTCATTTACAATGTGAAAATCTGAATGAAAACATCTAAGTGGTTCTGCTGTTATATCATCCCCATTTCTAAGTCTTCTTCTGTTTCAATTCAGCCTAACAGAAGTTGAAAGCTTTCAGACTTTTACAGATCTTGAGTGAATTGTAACTGGATAAAATACACCTATGCCTAATTTGCTGTTTGTGTATGTAAAATATGACAATATATATATATATATATATATATATATATATATATATATATATATATATATAGTGATTAACTGTTTTATTATATATATACCTCAGTGTTAAGGTATATACTTTTACTGCTAATTGATGTTATCTTTACAGCAATATGTAATGTGGAGTTTTTCTTCTTGGGCTTCCACTGAGAAGGAACTCTACCCATCTGGACTTATTCCGTATTCAAAGGTGAATTTATATATACGGATGTAATTCGTAATATCAAAATCTCAGAATATTGAAACCTTTTAATGCAGGAGAGTAAGTCCCACTGCACTTCCACACCCCTGCTAATTATATATTCCAACTCTGGGATACACAGCAGTGGGGTTTGAGTTTTCTGTATTTTGAGTTTCAATATTTTGAGTTTTCAGTTAAGTGAATGACACCTATGTGTGTGTGTGTGTGTGTGTGTGTGTGTGTGTATATATATATATATATATATATATATATATATATATATATATATATATATATGGTCTACTTCAGTAGACTGAAATCCCACTTACTTAGCTTTCAGAGATGAAAAACCTGAAACTCCATAAGACAGGCCGTTTGAACACTGACAGATCACTACAGGTGATACACTACAACCTCTCTCCCAAAGCAGCAATCACACTAAAACTGAAGCAAGGAAAATCCACCCATGTGGGGGTGGGCTGTGCCCCACATACCCCCTAACTAAATATACCAACTCTGAGATTGCAGTACCGTGGAGGTAAGGGGCAAAGGTCAACATGATGGCCAAGCGGTTACTTACCTGTAGTGATCTAGGATCACACTACAGTGGGGAAAAGGGCATATACCTTTTACTTGCCTTACAGTACTCTACTCAGTGCCATATATACTAAGTTCAGTTCAGTGAAATGAGTTTTAAGTAATTTGTGTTTTCAGAGATGTGGTCAGGGTGAAATGAAATTCAGTGAAATGAGATTCAACGAAACAAAGTAGACCCATACAGTATATATATATATATATATATATATATATATATATATATATATATATATTTGTTGACCGGGAGCGTCCGACTGGACGTAGGTCCATTTTCAGTGGAGGCCCAGGGAGAAAAGCTCCACAGTTAAAATAAACAGACAATAGTTACATTGGATTACATAGCGATTAACAATTTACATAGCAATTACTTGCAACATATTTACAGATGAAGAACACAGTACATCAGTAGACAACTAGAATCTTTATCTGTGAAGTACATAACAGACATTAACAAATGTTACAATAAGAAGTTCCTGCTGTATAATAAGTACTAGGCTTATGAGCATCTGAGTTTGCTATAATCAAGGTAGTTAGTGGAGTGGAAAGAAAGGTAGTGGTTGGATGGGGTGGGTGATATTAGAGTGGGAGTTGCAAGGGCATAGCCAGCATGTTTTTAGGTGCGCTTTTAGTAAAGTTTTGAAGTGGGTGCATGATGGTATGGTGGTAATTGTGCGTGGGAGGGAGTTCCATAATTTGGCTATGGTGCAAGAGAATAGTGCTTCACCAGCAGAGTTATTGGCTTTAGTGATTTTTGTTGCTGGATCTTAATGGGCTGGTGGTGCGATAGGGTTGGAGTAGATTCTGGAGGGATGGGACATTTAGTGGATGGTTTACTAGTTTGCGGGCGAGTGAGAGTTGATACCATTGAAGGAGGTCAGGGAGTTCAAGCCAGCCCAGTTCAGCAAGTGAGACTATGGTAGGATGCCCCTGTGGCGAATTTGGCGATTTTGTTGTAGCAGGTCTCTAGCTTGTTTAGATCGCATTGCCTTAGGTTGGTATATATTGGAGAGGCATAAAGTAGGGTGGAGATAAGGTGGGAATTTGCTATTGAAATCTTTACTGCTTTGGTGAGAAGTTGCTTATTTCTGTATAATGCTCCTAGTATTTTGTGGACTTTTTTATGGTCATGGATATGTGAATGTCAAATTTTAGTTTATTGTCTATTTCCACTCCTAGCAATTTGGTGTGTTCAGTTGGGTATATAGTGGTGTTGTCTTTTGCTGTGATGTTAAAGTGAGAGTTGTTTTGAGTATGTTTGGTGGGTTGGAAGATGAGTAGTTTAGTTTTGTTTGGGTTGAGTATTAAGTGGGCATTGAATAACCAAGTTTCAACAGAGGAAAAGGCTTCCTGTGTGACTTTTTGCAGTTTGGGTAGGGACTGGGCAGAGCAGATGATGGTTGAGTCATCTGTGTATTATATGAGTGTGCCATGTTTGGTGGAAGAGAAGAGTAGGGGTCCAAGGATGGGTCCTTGGGGAACCCCTATGGAGAAAGGTAGTTGGGGAGATATGTCATTCTGCCATACAACGGATTGTTGGCGGTCAGACAGGTAACTGTGAAACCAGTTGGTGACTGATTTTGAGAAGGATAGGTTATTGAGGACAGAGATAAGTTGTTTGTGTGGGAACATGTCAAATGCTTTAGATAGGTCTAGGAAAGTAGCAGAGGAGAGATAGCCATTGTTTTTATGCTGAAGGATAGTGTTAGTAAAGGAGAGTAAGGCAGTGGTGGTGTTATGGTTTGGTCAGAAACCATGCTGACTATTGGGAAGGAGGTTGTTAGGAGGTAGTCTGAGACCTGAGAGTGTATGCATCTCTCTAGTATTTTGGAGAGTGGAGAGAGAAAAGTTGTGGGGTGGTAATTGGTTAGTTCTGTGGAGGGTCCAGCTTTATGGAGGGGAATTATATGTGATACTTTCCACAGTGTGGAAACGTAACTTTCTGACAGGGTTAATCAAGATGGAGACTGGGTAGGCCAGAGCATCAGCTGCGATTTGTAGGTATTCACTTGGGAGGTTGTCTGCTGCTAATTTGGTGGGCATAAGTTTAGTTAAGAGTTTTTTTATGTTGGAGGTAGGTACAGGAGAAAAAGAGAAGGCAGTGGGGAGATTACTAGTTGAAGGTGTGGGTTGGAGGTGAGGGTGGTTGTGTTGTTTAGCTAGTGATAGTATGGTTCGTGTGAAGTGTGTTTTGAATGAGGTAGCAATATTTTTTGAGGCGTGAGGGATGTTAGGAGGAGGGGTACTGACTTTACCTGGGTGGAGGATGGAGTTTATGGAGGACCAGAATTGTTTGGGGCTGTGTTGGGAGGAGTCTAGGGCAGACTGGTAGTATTGGAATTTGTCCTGTTTTATTAGCTTTTTGATTGTATTGTGTAGTTCTAGGAATTTCTGTCTAGTTGAGGGGGTTTTGTTTTTGCACCATTGCTCCCAGGCTTTTATCCCTGTTTTTCATTTCTGACTTAGTTGTTTTCTGTAGCCATGGGGAGGGTTGTGCTTTGATTCTGGAAAGTCTTATGGGGGCATGGTAATTAAGGATGCTCAGGAAGGTAGTATTAAAAAATTCAACTGCATCATCAAGACTGAGGTACTTTAGAGGATGCCAGTTACATTCTTTGAGGGATGAGATGAATGTGAGTGGGTTAAAGTTTATTTTTTTACGTATTTGATATATATATATATATATATATATATATATATATATATATATATATATATATATATATAGATATATATATATAATGGGTCTACTTCAAAAGAACGAAAACCCATATAATGAAACCACACATTGGCGAGATTACTTTGCCAAAACTGCATAAGATCAGAAGTTTAAAAGACTGAATCCCATATAAACAAAAAGTACACCCACACTGTTGTATTCCCGCACTACATCTTTCTATTAGATACTTACCTCATAAACCGGTCTGCACCGAAGTGCGCATACCTTCAGTGATTCACAGGTGAAACGCTTGTGTCATGGTAAGTAAAAGACTTCAATTATTTTTTGTCTTTTGTTTTTGTAGGGGGCAAGCTCCCCCTGCACCCCCTGCAAATTAAATATACCAACTCTGAGATTGCACTACCTTGAGGGGAAAAGGGTATTTTTATATCTATTTTATGGTGCTGCGACTAACACATAACTTCTTTTCATTGATATGGGATTTGGCCTTTTAAATTTCCAGTTGTATGCAGTTTCTGTAATGTTGTCTTGGCAATGTGTGACTTGATTATATTGGGCTTTCATTCTTCTGAAGTAGACCTCTCTCTCTCTCTATATATATATATATATATATATATATATATATATATTTATATATATTTATATATATATATATATATGATAATATCATCACAGGTTGAAAATTGAAAAGAAAATCATATCTAGTAGAACAAAAAGAGAAAATCAAAATACTGAATGACTCATGCACCACCTTACTTGTATGCTAACCCTAACCGTAACCCTACCCCTGCCCCTGCCCTAATATTAATCCAACATATTACTTTACTAAAAACCCTCTCCTCAACAGTGACATTACACAAAACAAAAGAACAGAGAACACACATCACACATATAGCATGCATAGCAATAAATCTGTTGCCTTACCTAACCCTTATTCAAACCTACAAACACTTGGCACATACACACTACTTGCTATAACATAGTATTGCATATCTTCACAGCCACCACTTTTTCATTCAAAGATTAATTTTCCTGCACAATCCTGCATACATACACTATGTAAAAGTAAAAACAAATGATCATTAATTTAATTTTCTCTCTTTTTTCTCCCAGGAAAAACTTTCCATCCAAATGAATATTCAGCCTTTTGAGTTATACCCAAATATAATGTATGTGTGTGTGTGTGTGTGTGTGTGTGTGTGTGTGGATGTGCAATCCTGACTGTGTAACGAAGTATGAGCCATCTATTTTTTATTCACCAGTACAGTGTAAATGCTCATGTCTACATTCATTTTAAAATTATGTATCCCCATTCAGAAAAGTGTTACAGAACCAGAAGTCTTTGCAGCATCATTTGAAAATAAAGTATTTTGCTCCTGTGCTGTCATAAAGTGGAATGTGAAATATCAACCATGCTCACTAAGTGGTTTCAATACATATATGACAATTTATTCCTTTATGACATTCACAATTTCACCAGAATAAACCTTGTGTTGAAAGGGACACTCCATATACTCCTGAAAAACTTATCTGCCATTGTTTCCTAAAAATAATTCACTAATCCCTGTAAGCCAACTAGCATTGACAAGCACTTGTCTTATTTTATTCTGACATGCTCATGTCTGGAATCAGCTATGTTTACTAAGACACATTAATACACATATTTAATTTATTTTTATTTGTCCAGAATGAAATGCTTATCTCTTACATTTCTTTATAGGTTAGTCAATGAAGATAACAATATGGGTGAGCAATTCATTCCTGTTAGGGCTGGAAATTTTATATTTTTTTTATCAGTCCAGTGAATCATGGTTTAAAGTCCCAGAAAACTTGGTAGAATTAGTGCAGGCTATATACAACGTTGCAGTAATACAAGTGTAAACAATTTCTGGATTAAAAGAGGGGTTTCTGGTTTGAGTGGGTGTGCATCAAGTTCAGTTATGAGCCCACTCTGTTCTTACTGATGACTAAATTAGCAAATGGGTAGGTGGGGACAGATAAGTAAAAGTGCTGTATGAAGATGATGTGGCACAATAAACAGATTCTGAACAAGAACTTCAACAAATGATTGGGGACTGGAATGGCAAACCGAAGGCACATGAGATGAAACTGAGTAGAAAGTACAGTTGCCCTAGCAGCAAATGAGGGAAATCAGAATATGTTGAAGACTGAGACAGAAATGAAAATAGGGGAACATGTCAAATTCAGGTGCTTGGGAGGTATGTTTGAGGAGAAGAGAAATTTGAATAAGGAGGTCAAAGCTGGAATCAGGTGCACTGCAGTCATCTGGCATAAAATGTCACAGGTAGTATGTGACAGAAGAATGCAAAAAAAGCTGAAAAGTAAGGGGTACAAAACAGTGGTGTAACCAATGCTTCTGCATGGCACTGAAACCTGGTCAGTAAAGGGAGAACAACTGAAGATGTTTGAAGTGATGGAAATTAAGTGCCTGATACAGGTAGTAGGATGCACACTGTAGGACAGCTTTCTTAATTTATTGGCATTTGTTTACTGGGTCAACAGATGTGACCCCTTTTCAGTGGAGGCCTGAGGAGAAAAGCTTCTTACACATGATATTAAATACAGAAAGGTATATACGCAGATATGATAAAAAAATATATATGTAGTTAAGGATAGTAACAAAAAGTTCAATGCATTTAGATATAAAAGTGAAATTACACATAAGTACATAGTAGAATAGCATTTGCCAAAAATAAGAATATGTTACAGTGCAGTTTCATAGCAATTTTGGACTTGGAGGAAACTTCAATACGTTTGTTTGTAGTCCTTATATGACACAACACCTCACGACAAAACAGGGTATCAGAGCAGAAAGTTTGTTAGCTATTGTTATATAGTGACTTATAGCATTGTAAGAGGTAAGGAAGAGCTGTGCAGGTTTGTCAAGTTATTGCATGAAACAGACATAAGTAGAAAGAAGTTTCTACAGAATAGTAAGAGATAAAAGTCGAGATATGCAGGTATGGAACAGACAGGAAGCAGAATTCAGTGGGAGAAGTTAGCATTGCTGACACTGCAGTATGAGAGATGGTAGAATGTATATATTCAGACAGAGTATAAGGTAGAGGAACAGGTCCTGTAGTATGGAAGGTGATAAATACTATATACTGTAGGTTCAGCAGTAGGTAGGGAATGAATGTCGGATATTATCAGAGTATGTGACTGAGTCCAGTTCTGTAGTATAGAAGGTGATAGTGTAGGAATAATTCTGCAGTTAATTGTATATTAGGGTATATAGTAAGATGGTCAGTTGTAAGTTATTCTGATGTGGAGCAGGAGGAGAGCGAGGAGTCCTGGAGATGCTGATTATGTTGAAAAGTTTGTTACTGTTGTTTTAAGATGTGTGGGTAAGTTATTCCGTAATCTAGAGACATAGGTGGAGTACAAGGAGTCATAGAGTTATTAGGGGCTGTTGTATGAAAAAGTATTTTGTGGAGAGGAGTGGTCTGGTTGTGGAGTTGTAAAGAAAAAGTAGTTGTCCAGCAGCTGCCTTTCAAAACTCATGCGTATTGTCCAAAAATCTCTTTATTTTGCCTTTAGTACTCTGCAATTGCTCCTGTTATTGTTAAGTGAGATTCTTCTTCTTCTTCTGCAATACTTTAACCTTTGTTGACCCTCTGAATAATTCACATTACCTCTTTTCACATTACATTTTCCCATATGTCTTTCTCTCTTATTTCTACTGAGATTTTAAACTCCATTTGCATTATATCCAGCTCACTAGCTGTCCTTTCTGAAGTAACTCATGTCATACCCACTGAACATTCCATGAATTCCTCTCTTTTTAGCAAACAGGTAGGTAAATCCATTTTCTCATTTTGACATCATTGTATGTATGTTATTTTAGTTTTTATTGGTGTGCAATCTGCTATAGATACGCAGAAAGATATGATTAAGGTTGCTGTGAATGAGTCATAGAGTTATTAGGGGCTGTTGTATGAAAAAGTAGCCTCTGAGACAGGAAGGATGCTGATCTTGAGTGGTATTTTGCCATCACCAAGAATAATACCAGGATTCAAAGACAAGATAACTGGCTTTAGTAACTGGATTTATAGCTGACATTATTTTAGGGGAACTCAGTGTGTATCAGCTTGGGGCAAGATGCTTGACAAGACTTTCTGCTTTGCCAGGGATGGTCTGCACCTTACTTACCATGACTTTTGCATTCTGCATAAAGATTTTGCTGCCTCCATAGTGCCTTTTAAACAGAGTCTATCTAATGGGTATTCCAACCTAGTAAATTATAATTTAGAACACATTAAAGTGACTCTATGCAATGCCAGCAAACTAAAAAAAAATCCTGAACTTGGGGCTGTCCTCTAACTTGAACACATTCATATATATGTAGCTACAGAGACATGGTTTTGCAACAATGAGAGCACATCCTCTGTTCCTGGGTTATAGTGCCTCTTATGTCTAAAGACATACTGTCAGTTATGAGGGATTATCAGTATTCGTCAAGGATATCATAACCTCATGACAGAGTCCATGTGACACAAAATTTGAACTCCTAGATGTCCAAATCGCTATAAACAAGATTAATTACCATGCCATAGTTAGCTATAGAACACTGCCTATATCTCTTCTGAATATGATAGTTATTTTAGCACATTAGTTGAAATCCTCATGAAACCTATCAACTTTCTACTGTGGAACTTCTGCTAACCATCAATAAACTGAATGATGCATACATCCAGTAGTCAGCATGCCCTATACTTCTTGAAATTATAAATGCTAACTCCTTTGTAAAGTTAGCCATCCTACTACAGGGCACAGTACCTTACTACAAGTCCCAGTACCCTTAACCTTATCCTCACAAATATGTTCACGTCTTGCACACCTCTATATGTATTTTCTTGTTGAACCAGATTGTAAATCACTGATATGTTCCTGTAAAATGTGTGGTACTTCCCCTGAAAATACTTCTGTATTTGGGGACTTCTCAAAATAAACTTTCTTCATTTACTTAACGATCTAAATAAACTGTTCTGTAATCTTCCCCTCCTCCTCTGTTGGGGTGAAGGTGGCAGCCACCCCAGGTTTTTGGTGGGTTGAAGGCACAGCTACTCCAGGTGCAAGGTATCAGGACTCATGTTCAGGTGATGCTGATCAGAAAATAGTGCACTACTGGTATTCAGAAATGAATGCTGATGGTGCATCTGTAGTCAGAGCTGAAGTACTTCAGCACTTTGTGTGATATATAGACTGTAAGAACACCTGTTACATTAGCAACTTGCTGCAGTTTAAAGAACATTTTTTTTGCTCCTTAACTTGGAGCTGAATACCTGGTCCTCACATTAAGAATTGAGGGGAGTGCTAGATTAGAAAGCTGCACAGGGTGGGAAAGCTATCTACACATCTGGATAAGATAGTCCTAGTCTAAATCAAATATAATGAGAAATTTAAACACAAACCCCTTAAGGTGGATACCATATAAATAAATGATATTCCCGAAGTCAGGACAATAGATATTATAATCATTTAACATGAGTGGTCCAGCAACTGACCCTGGTAACTATAGACCCATTAGTGTTACTGGCCTCATATATTAAGCTGTGGAGTGTATTATATCAGACCTCATTAATCTGTAAATTGAAAATCTGCTAACCCTGGGCCTTCATTATTTCAGCCTTGACAGAAGAAGGTCACACCTCTTTATCCCCACTAATGTCTTTGAAAAAAAGTCACTGAAGCAGTGGATAGTGGTTATACACCATATTTGGACCTGGCCAAGGTCTTTGATGCTACTCCCCATGCAGGCATTATTAACAAGCTATAAATCTGAATATAAATCTTTATATTGTGTAGTGTATAGTTAATCAGTTGTCTGAAAGAACTTGTATGTTTAGAGTCACAGGTGCCACTTCTGAAAACAAAAAAGCTATCAGTGGCATACCACAGAGCTTGCTGTTGAGCCCTATCCTATTTGATATTTGTTTCTCAGACACTCAGGGCAACACTCCTGTCTTATGGGTATCTAAGTTTGCAAATGATTGTAAATTGGGAGTTGTTATTTGATCTTCCACTGACTCACAATTGCTTCAACATGTATTAGACCATGTTTGTGACTAGTGCAAGGAAAATGGTCTCCATTTAAACATAAAACATGGTGTATAGGTGACACACCACTCTAATTTTTACCACTGTCTCTCTGTAATAGTTAGCAAAGCCTTCTATCTAGTTTATCTAATTTTGAGAGCATCTCCTCTAGATCCTAAGAAGCCTTAATTCCGCTTTACTCATTTCTCAGACCCATTAATGAATATAATGCCAGTTTTTATATGTATTTAAACTTATCACTCAACTTGAAAGACCACAGAGGTTCCTGACTAAAAAGATTGATGACCTTAAAATCTTAGTTATCAGGATAAACTGTCAGCCCTTTCTCTGTACTCAGTTTTGTATAGACTTTTCCATTGTGATCTATGTTTAGCCTTTCGAGCTGTGAAAAATACAGTGCTCTTTGGCTTTTTATTCCTTTACAGAACAAATAGTTACTCTAATAGCAGGTAAAGGAATTAAATCTTCATAAAAAATAACTAAGACAGATTAGCATGATTCATATCGCAACATTTCCCCTACATCTGGAACATTATTCTACTACATGTCAAGTAGTTTAGCACCCATGCCACCTTCAAGACAAGCCTATATAAGTGGATGGGTTAGCTCAAAGTCTCTCCCAGTTTATCTTGTAGTCCCTTCTTGAATCTTGAGGGAAATTTTGAATACAGGTTATTGGTTAGGCCTATAACTGTATTCAGACTGATTGCCTAGTACTTACCTATGAACATATTGAATTAATCTCAAATCTTTCAGTTAAATACACATGCTCCTGTAGCCCAGTTATTGTATCTTGGGGAATAATATGTAAATACAGTTACAGAGTTACTTGGCACTGAACTCACATCTTCTATACCAAATATTTTCCTATATTTCTTCACAGATTCTAACATCTCTTGTTATATTTTCCATTCTAGGTCCCCTGACACATCCCCTTTGTTGGAAATCAGGTTCCAGTCTTCACCCATAAGTAATATTCCTAGGTGCATATTTTATTTGCTCCCAAAGTTCTCCTAAACGTCATAGCAGCAGCTTTAAGAGATGTTTGAACCTATGAACCTATGAACCTATGTATAAACCTATGCCAGTGTAATCTTCCTCCCCTCCCAATAACTGCATGCCACCACATATTTATATTATTTTTTTCTCTTCTTTCACTATTAGAGCCCCTCTTTCAATCATTATTATTATGCCTGTTTTCCTTTCTTGGTATTTTGCAGAATGTGTATCCTGAAATCCTTTCGTTGCCAAAGTCACATGCTCATTTCTATCCATGTGCATCTCCTGTAACATTGCTGTTTGTATCCTATGCATTTTAATATAATTCAATACTGTTTGTTTTTTGTCTATACCGGTAAGACCATTTACATTCCATGTTTATATTGACCAAGCAATCACTCCGATAAGAAGTCATTACTGCACATATTATATGTGATAGTTCTTTTGAATATATGTGTATGTATCCATCTTGCAACTTAGATGTTCATGCTATATTTGGCTGGCTGATCTTGTATGCATTTTTTTCATTTTTATTCATATCCATGGCATATTTTCACTTGAATAAGAACAATCAAGAAACGAAAATCTTAACACATTTTCAACCCCCTTCACCTTTCAACTTACAGCAAACACACCAAACTACATACACTTTTCAAAATGGAAGACTACTTTTCTAAATAGGATTTGTTTCTTCAAACTGATGGCTTTATCCACATATACCTATTCTAAAGTTATGATTAACCATGGTAATGTATATGTTACAGCCTATGTTTTCAGTCATTCACTTTCTTTCTGTTCTTATCACTATTCCTTTCCCAGATGTGAAAAACAACTTATATATTTTCAGTAAACATTAACTTTAGCCTTAAGAAAAAAAGTGTAGTCTCATTCAAAAAATGAATAAAATAAATTATGCAGTGGTATGTTTAATTCATTACAGTACTAAGGCTTCTGGGGAAGCAAATATATAACTATTATATAACTGTCAATTACCCTTATATTCAACCTTCATTTCTTGCTTTTTATTTTCACTAATCTGCTTGCTAGCAACCTTTTAAATGTTTACTGCGTTGTATTTCACAGATTGTCAGAAAAGGTCATGTGATATGCTATCTAGACATCTCATAATTAATTGCTCACAGTTGCAGGTTGCTTGTCCTCAGCCAGAAGCAGATTTTTGTTAAAAATTTCAGCTAATTAGTTTGCAAATGCAAGAAAGAACTACACATGCCATTTTTTTCATAATTTTCTTGTTTTACATAGTGAAATGCCAACAATGTGAAGGTATTTATGTAGGCAAGATGGAAAGGAAATGTAAAGATCGTGTTTACAAACACCAATACAATATAAGACATAAGAGCATCAACAATTCATTATATAAGCACATTTTCAGGTATCCAAATCATTTTCTTTTCTTTCTTTTTTTTTTTTGCAGAAAGAATTGAAAAAATCCATGGGGTGGGTCCTTGGGGTAAGCTCATTGAATGGAGAGAATTTGTCTGGCAGATCAGACTCAGTGCTTGTTACTACCCAGGACTTAACAAAAACTTATCTATAGCTAGTGTACCCGAGTCAAGTTTTTATTATAATATGACTTGTTAAATAATCTTGAATGGACTATTAATACATTTTTCTTTGTAGTTACTGTGTAGAGTTTGTGTGTGATGTTAGATTTTTTTATACATTGTTTCTTTAAAATGACATAATGTTTCTCATTGGTTCTTTGAAAGGCACCTGACTGGGTTTGAGCTTTTAAAAATGTTTGGATTTACTTCATGTTTTGTATTCCAATGAAGTATTTGTTATATTCAGATGAAAGCGCTAAATACTTTTTATTAAACTTTGCTGGTGAACTTATTTGTCTCGCTCTTTGAGTGCAGTGGCTGAACAGAGACATTTGGAGATTTTGGTTGTTTCATTTTCCTACAATTTCAAGCAAGTATGTCTTGTTTTTCATCCAAGTTCTTTGGGTTTTTTGTTTTTTGGTAGCCACAAACCTTACTTTATTATCTGAAAAATGCCTTGTTTTTCTTTTATACCTGTGTATGCTTTCAAGGACTGTCGTGCTGTATTAAACTGAATGAGGTTTGCCAAGAAGGAAGGAAGGAAAGGGGTACAACAGATTATGATACACAGAGCAGGTTTCACTGCAGCCGTCGTATTCCCAGTGTAAAGTTTCACTTTACTTTTTCACATTTATTTTTTTTGTTTGTTTTTTTTTAAGGAAAAAAGAAGCCAGTTTATTCAGTTTGAAGGATGGGAGAACAGGTTTGCTAACTAGGAATTGCATTATGCACCATAATAATACTTTAGGTGTTTGCATATTAATAGAAATTAAATGCTGTGGTGTTTGAACAGGTTTTTAGACATATATGACTTAGCTCACCCTGTTTTTCCTGTAGTACTTGTAAGGGCAGATAATAAAAATACTTAATTTAGAAACTAAAACCTCCTCCAAACCATGACTCAGTTTAACAGAGGAATGAAAGCATGGGGAGCAGGGACAAGATATTTATTTTTTACCTATTCAAACTGCAGGAATTTTGAATGAAAGTAACTCTTGATATTATTTAAGTTACTCAGCAAGATTACAAACAGTAAGAGCTTGTAGCAAAGAAAACAAACTACATGGTCTTCATATATTTGCAAAAGAGAATGTAAACTTTGAAGGCACATTCTGTCTGGTATTTAAAATTTAATTTAATTTAAAATTTATTGTTACATCAAGCTGTCATAATGCACTACTTTCTGGTGAATTAATAAATGGCCATATATATATTTTATGTAAAGCACACCAAATATAAATGTATAAACTCTATGACCTTAAGCTGCAATATGATGCAATCTGCATTTAAATAATCACAGGTATTTCAGCTGATTATACTAAAGAAATGTGTGACTCATGCCAAAACTATCATTGCCAAAATGAATTGTCATCTTGTTTCTTCATAGAGCACAGTATGATTGCAAAGGTATTGCATTTGTCAATAATTATACAGATGCCATCCTGTAAAATATAAGGCACAAAAGTCAAAACATACGTTTATGGTACAATATGTATTATACAATAAAGGGTAATTCTTGATTGGACAGTCTTATCAGCATGCCCATTGTAAACTGAGCATATACCAATACAAAAAAGTCCAGAAATTCAAGTTTTATTGAGTGTCCAGACTTTACATTGATATATGCTTGCTAATCTTTTGTAATATATACATGCCATATGCATACACAGTACATCCATTTTCAAGTAAGAGGATGGAAGAACACTGACGTTTTGTTATACAATTGCATTATTTAGGAAAGGTAAGCAATTTCTTTCTTAAATAATGTTATTGTATAATAGGAATAATCCTCATCTTGGCATGGGTATCACAAGATTCATCCATAGCTGACTTTGTTTTATCACTCACAACACCAGCCGTGGGCAAATCCTTTGATACCTACACCCATATGTGGATTATTGCTAAAGTATTGCTACATGGAATACCACTGAACATTTCTTAAATTCACAGCTAGTGTCTCCAGATAAGGCAAGGCTTGTTTACCTTCTTACAAGGGCATCCCAAACTCTTATATGTTTAAACACTAATACATGATAATGAAGTCTCACATTTTTTTTACTATGAGCTGCACTAAAACATTAGAAATGCTATACACTTTGTTTCCTGATAAAAGAAAAAAAAACTCACGTTCCTGTAAATGAAGCTTCTAGAAAATGTGTCTTCTTCTTATCACCTACACATTTTGTCCACTGCCATTGTCTCCAGCCTCTGCTCAGATTAGTATGCATGATGAGGATAGCAGAGGTAGAAGAATTAGTGTAGTGATGACTATTATCTACTGTAGGTTAACTCTAAAAGTGACAATCCTGATACTTTCAGCGGATAAACTCAGAAGATGAAATTACAAGGGCAAGGAGTCTTAAAAGATTAGGAATCCAATCAGTTCCACATTTAAATAAACCTAAGGCCTCCACTCTGTTTTGACAGCTTTTAATATTGTTGCTCTTTCAGTATACTAAAACTGAAAACCAGTAGAAACCATGGATCGGTCAAGGAATACAAACTAATAAAAGAATGAAAACCGAAACCAACCAAGGCACAGGAGAACCACAGTAATAAATTATTCCACAATAATATTTTATTAAGCCCTTTCGTCCTTATTCAGCTAAGGAGTTCTTAGAATAAATGAATCATGTCAAATTGAGTGCTTAAGTAAAAATGATCACGTGATCAAAATGTTTGACTAATACTCATAAAATAAATTACACATTAATTAATCTATGAATTATCATCCACCAAAAATATAAATGAATAAAAAGTTACAGTTAAATAAACATTTAACTACTTTAAAGTATTAGAAGGGAAATGTATTAAAAATATTATCTATATCATTATAACCTCACAGCCCTTAATTCCAGTACTGTTTCATTCAAACCAAGAAACAATGCTGCCTCTAACAATAGCTGCCAATGCAGCTCCCCTGCATTCAAAAACAGCTTGCCAATCACCCCCTTTAAATGGGGGTGATACTCTTCCTAAAATAAAAAAAGACAAATTTATGAAAATTAGAACACAAACTTGAATTCTTGTACAATGCATTGTTACTGTCCACATTTCGTGTACTATGTAAATGTTCATAAATATGTCATTTCAAGGTTCTCTCAGTCTTGTCTGTATAAAAGGCTTGGCATGAATTACATGTAGCCAAATAACCCCTGCTGTATTGCAGTTATATTTTCCCCTGCAGTAAATTTTTTTTGGGTAATTAACTATTTCCATTTTGTTAATTATGTTAATAAATGGGCAATAAAAGCATGTGCTACACATAGCCAGTAAAAATATATTCCTTAGTATTAGAACCTGTTTCTATAAGTGTTCTTCAAATTCCTTCCCCTCTTAAAAATAAAATTAATGTCACCATCTGATTTATTCCCCTGCCCAACATAGAAATGAGTCTATCATTTCCTGTTTTTAATCATGATTTCCATAATTTTCCACTATGATGATAAAGGGTAAAATCATCATGTTCTTTCAGTATATCTTTTCTCTCAGGTTTACTGCATGAACACACAAGGCATTCTCACCTTGGTGTAGATGTAGATGCATGATACGGGTGTGTGTACAGCCAGAAGCAAATATATTCAGTTGCCTTTGTTAATGGTCACATATAGGGAAACTTCTCTCAGCAGTTGCTCACATCTGGGGAGAAAAGGCATGAAGCTGGGAGCACATGGTGTTAAAATGGATATAATTTTACCATTTTAATGCAGGAAAGGACCCAACACGTGGCCTCTACTGCACTTTAGTTGTTCATAGGCATAACGTTAGCATGCCTGTTGTTAATATGACCCTGAAACCATCACACCTAAATGGTAGACAAATGAAGAAGCAAACAAATAAAATATAATGGCACAAAATGTAAAAAAAAAAAACATTTTTGGAGGTGAACTGAGTATGCCAAACAGTGGTTAGAGCAAGTACAAAACCATAGTAGATGCCCATTTTGAAGCATGGACTGGGCACCTTATGTTAGAACCCATAGGAAAAGAAAATCCTAGATCTCAGTCTGTGAAATGGAGATACAAAACTTATTTCATGTATAGAAGATAATAATTAACTAGGAATAAGTGACTGTCTAAACAGGACTGTTCATAGTAACTGTAGCTACATATTCAGCCCATACTAAAGTAAGAATGTTGAGCAGGTATGCAGAATGAGACAGTGCCTCAAACAACAATTAGGAAATAGCCAAGAAAGAGGGCATGGAGTAGCTGTGGCTACAAATTACAACTGTCATCACAAAGGCAGCAATCATCTGTGTCAAACAAATCAGCAAAACATCATTGAACAAATTGCTGTGGTTCTCAAAAGAAATAACAGAAAAAGACAGTATTTAGAAAATGAAAGAAAATTTGAGAAGAAAATATAGCAAACTCAATAAAAGAGCTAAAGCATTTATTTAGATAAACTAGAGAACAAAGTAAAACTAAGGAACCATTCCAAGAATTAAGCATTTGCCACTTTGCTGAATTTTTATTTGCATCAGTAAAGGTCTGTACCAAAGTGATAGGAAAGCAAAAAAAGAAAGAGCGAGAGAGAGAGAGAGAAAGTATGAGGCAGCAGGCAACACATATCACACAATAATACAGACTGTTTAACAAGTCTAAGTATCAAGCTAAAATATGCATAGAATAACATTTTAAGAAATACAAAAAGTCCATTCACATACTGTGACTCAAATGACCTATATTTCACTTACGAATTATCATCTGATACTTTATCACAAACATAAGCATTCTTTCTAATAAATATCCTTCCAAGTCATGCATCCATGCTTTCTTCTCAGCTGTCTTGACTTTTTGCAAAATGCCCAGATTTTTGCCTCATATGTTTTGTCTATTCCTCATAAAATTGTGTTTGTTTCTTGCTAATCATTAAAAATTGATAACTTTAAATAATAATGTATATATGAGTTTCTGACATCATATCTTTCATGAAATATATATGCATACAAAACCTGTTATTCAAGCAAATTTTACATTTATAAGAACAATATTTAATATTTATAACAAAAAACCAACGCAGGCAAAGCTCCAGGTTCACGAACAGTCTTATAATAAAAACACACAAGCGGTTTCACCAAATGATTCTTCAGGTGTGACATAAAAACTAAGTACTTAAAACACCATATTTAACTATTAACCTGAGATCACATGACACAATTAATTACAACTTAAAGATACACATCCTGAAATCCATTCAAAAACATTAAAAAAAAAAAAAAATATATATATATATATATATATATATATATATATATATATATATAAAGTTAATACAACAAATATATATCTATACAAATATATATGAAACATACATCATTCTAAGGACAAATATACATATATTTGATCATAGAAATATGAAAATAAAGATAAAAATAAAAATAAAAAAACATATACACAAGTATGTTTATGGAAGTATATAAAACAATACACATTTGCATCATACTGTGTTTGATCACGAAGGTAGCATATGATAGATAGCCAACCACTCATTTCCTTCGTAGTGGTCTGGCCTTCAAAACAGGTCTTAGTGGTATACAATTATTCAAACTATGCCCTGCATTCGCTCTCAACCTAATGATCCACTGGCTTCCATTTCTTCTGTTCTTAATCTCATATCCCCCCTCGCTTGTTACCATAATTCATTCCTATAACTGAAAAAACAAAACTATGTGTACTATCGGTATTGGCAACATGTTTCGCTAACGCATTAAACATGCTTTTCTTGCCTATATGATATACATGTTCCCTAATCCTATCTTTTAGCATTCTGTCAGTCTTCCCGACATAGAATTTACCACATACCCTACATACAGCTAGATATATCACATGCATACTAGTACAGGTAGCCTTGATCTTAAAGTTAAATCATTCTCCTGTATCTGGGTGCAAAAAGATGGAACTATCATTAATATATGGACAAAAGGAACACTTCCTACAGTGAATAATTATTCCTTGTATGACTGGTATGTTAGTATCCCTTGCACTGCAAAGGCGTCTCTTCAAGGACCTTTTATTTCTGAAAGTAAACTGAGGTGTTGAATCCAAAAATTCACTAACTTGCTCACTAGTCATTAGAGTGTCCCAGTTCTTCCTAATAATACTATTATACTGGCTAACATGCCTTGAATAAGACAATGACACTCTTAAGTTGTTATTATATCTGCTTCTCAGCTTATAACTACTGTCATCCTGTGTCCATTCAGAGAAATAAGGTTTAGCTCTTGTACTTCTCATATTTACCACCTTCTCTACATTCTTCCCTATCATATCTATATCGTACCCTCTATGCACCAACTCAGTACTAGTAGTATCAAGCTGTTTGGAAAGTCTTGTTCACTCACATTGAGTCTAGAAGCTCTATATAGCTGATTTTGAACCACATTCATAAAAATATACTGTGGATGCATACTTTCTCTGCTGAGCAGATGATTTACTCTACATTATTTTCTATGGAGTCTAGTCCCAAGCAAGTTCGTATCATTCCTAAAAATGGTCACATCTAGGAAGTCAACATTCGTATGAGACCATTTCACAGCGAATGTCAAAAAATGAGTAGATCTATTCAAGGAGTCAACAAACCCCATCAAGGTCTCAGGGGTACCATCCCATAATATAAAGAGGTCGTCTACAAATCTTCTAAAAAATAGAACTTGTTTACTAAAAGGACCTACTACTAGGTACTCACTCTCCCAAGTGGCCATCACTGCATTTGCATAGCTGTTCGCACATGAGGTGCCCATTGCTACACCCTTAACTTGGCAATAGATGGATTCTCTATCTTAAACACATTGTTCTCCAAAACCAGGCATAGTAGTTCCCTCATTTGTGTTGTCTTAATACTATTACTACCCAAATCAGGTTCCATAAACTTAATAGCAAAATCTATACCCAAATTATTGGGAATTGTAGTGAATAACGAGACCATATCAAGTGTAACCAATAACACCTGGTACCCCAGACTGTTCTCAATGGTGTATGCATACAAATCCCTAAGGATGTGTTCCATGTCCCTCAGTATATATTTAGATTTATCTATAACAGGTCTCAAGCTCTTTTCTATTTAAATTGATATGGGCTCAGTGCACCAATTAGCCCCAGCTACTATTGGTCTCATTGGGGGGTTTTATAATCTTTGTGCACTTTCAGCAGTCCCTGAATTATGGGTATAGAGGGATATGACATCGTAAAATACTGACAAAGGCCATCATCTATCATTCCCACACAATTCAACCTCCTAATTTCAAACCTACCTTCGTGATCATTTCATTAACTTTCTTTCATGTAATCAAAGTAGAAAAGTCCTTATCACTCAACATTAAATGCATGGTATGATCATACTTATCCTTATCTAAAACCACTATTTGGCCATCAAATCATAATTGAAATATTCTTCTCTAAATCACAAAGTGCAGAATATTGTGCTTTTGTCAAATTAAAATGCTTAAACTTTTGCCTATTAAAGTGCTGTTTGTAATACAAATCATATACATCATTGATACACATTTGTTCAAATGCCTGAACCAAAGGGTTCAGTTTAGGAATAAAAGCACTCGGTTTCTTAAAATAGTTCTGACTAACATTCACATTGTCACAACCGAAAGTTAATTTGAGCATCAGGTTGTGAGTGAATTGTTTAATGTCTAAAACAATTTCGGAAAGATCTGAGTCAGTGCTAGGTGTAAACAACAGTCCTTGGTTCAGTACAAAAGTCTCATTCTCTGTTAAATTATGCATGGATAAATTTAACACTAAGTCTTGGCATTTTGAAAAGCTTTTTTGATGGTATAGGGGCTCACCGCTGTATCCTCGTGTTTCTGCTTGTTGCATATTAGGTTCCTGCCTCTCTGTTGCCCTCCTCCTCTGGTAATGGACCTCTCCCTCATTGGCAGTGGAAAAACAAGGATTTGAGGGCAAGAAAGTCATAAAAACTCCAAGTTTGCACTGTTTACCGGGGGATCTCTCCCTTCCTTCCGGTGAACCTGCACCACAGTGGTGACCATTTTATGTCGAGTACCTGATGTCTTTTCTTGTTCAACCTGTGGCATTACCATCTCTAGATTCAATTCTGGTACCCTCGCATCCTGATTGGGTGTCATCCCAGCAGTTGCATTGTTGACACTTGCAGGGTTCTCAGTGTAGCGCAGCCATGTAAAAACATTACCTGCCACAAAGTCTCATTTATCTATATTTAATTTCTTCAGTTTTATCTGCAACAATTTCCTGGAACAAACATTCAAGCTCTCTAACATCTCACGCATGTATTTATCTAAAATGTTTGTACTGAAACGTTGGTAAAGATCTGAGTGCTTACTTTTAATCAAAGTTAGCACCAAAGCATTTTCTCTATCAGCAGAAGCAATTAATAGTTTCAACTGGGACATTCTAACAACTAGTGAGCAAGTCAGTAAATTTTTGGATTCAACACCTCAGTTTATTTTCAGAAATAAAAGGTCCTTGCAGAGACGCCTTTGCGGTGCAAGGGATACTAACATACCAGTCATACAAGGAATAACTACTCCCTGTAGGAAGTGTTCCTTTTGTCCATATATTAATGATAGTTCCATCTTTTTGCACCCAGATACAGGAGAACAATTTAACTTTTAAGATCAAGGCTACCTGTACTAGTATGCATGTGATATATCTAGCTGTATGTAGGGTATCTGGTAAATTCTATGTCGGGAAGACAGACAGAATGCTAAAAGATAGGATTTGGGAACATGCATATCATATAGGCAAGAAAAGCATGTTTAATGCATTAGCAAAACATGTTGCCAATACTGATAGTACACATAGTTTTGTTTTTTCAGTTATAGGAATGAATTATGGTAACAAGCGAGATGGGGATATGAGATTAAGAACGGAAGAAATGGAAGCCCAGTGGATCATTAGGTTGAGAGCAAATGCAGGGCATGATTTGAATGATTGTATACCACTAAGACCTGTTTTGAAGGCCAGACCACTACGAGGGAAATGACTGATTGGCTATCCATCATATGCTACCTTCGTGATCAAACACATTAGTATGATGCGCATGTGTATTGCTTTACATACTTCCATAAACATATATATATATATATATATATATATATATATATATATAATATATTTATATATATATATATATATATATATATATATATTTTTTTTTTTATTTTTTTTTTATTTTTATCTTTATTTTCATGCTATTTCTGTGATCAAATATATGTTTATTTGTCCTTAGAATGATGTATGTTTCACATATATTTTTATAGATATATATTTGTTGTATTAACTTCATATATATATTTTATATGTTTTTGAATGAATTTCAGGATGTGTATCTTTAAGTTGTAAATCATTGTGTCATGTGACCTCAGGTTAATAGTTAAATATGGTGTTTTAGGTACTTAGTTTTTATGTCACACCTGAAGAGGCATATGGTGAAAGCACTTGTGTGTTTTTATTAAAAGGCTGTGAACCTGGAGCTTTGCCTGCGCTGTTTTTTGGTTGTAGGATTCCTGCTTTTCTGCAACAAAGGTACCTGGGGAGTAGTGGCTGTTGTTTTTTCAATATTTAATATTTGTCATTGAGTTTGGGCCTTTGTCCCCTCATTATTTTTGACTCTGTGTAGATTTCCTGAACGTTGAGGTTGAGGGGCATGCATACATGTAATTTTTTAGAAAACTGATAATTTTCTCACACAAAGTATATTAGTTAAAGACATAGCTTATATCTCATCTATAACTGCATCAGAGTAAACAGCTGACCTTTGCTCCCAAATTGGCTGTCTGTACATAAAGAGATCATAATGGGAAAAAGCACAGATTTATAGCTGTAGTTTCAAAGAAATGGAATACCAGTGGGAGCTTATTGAAAGAGTTCCACACACGAGATGATAATCTCATTTATAACAAATTTGATGCAGTAGTGATATGACTCACAAACAGTACACATAATGTGCCCATTTCAGAGCTATATCTTGAACATTTCATCTGTTCGTGCTAGTGTTCTAATGTTTTTGCAAGTAAAATGGTAAGCGTGAATCTTGGTACAGTACATCTAATTTGCTATTATATTATTTTGATTTATTTGTTAACCGATAAGTAATCTCGTCTTTTATGAACTCTTTTCAGACATTACTCAGGACACAAGGGTAAGCTTTAATCCCATATATCTAAATAGTGTACAGTAACAAATCAATTGGCATGTTTTTTGGAGGTGGGAGGAAATAAAGTACCAAAGAAGGCTTATTCAGACAAGAGAAGAATAAGCAGATTCCACATACCTAGGAATAAGAGATCAGGACTGAACTCTGTGAAGTAGAAACCATAATCATTAGGCCAAGTAAATGTAAAAAAAAAAAATCACTGTATGCTGCCCGGACTCACCACAACTCTCCACAAGTGATAACTGTTTATTAACACAATTTAAAAGTATTCATTAAGTGCTTTCATCCCCTCAGAATGAGGACTTTATCAGAATATATGCCTTCTATAAAATCCTACATATATAGCCCTATATATATATTAGTGACATCATCACCGCATGAATACATTTAAAGACACCATCACCATATACAAAAAAATGTATGTTATGAAAACATTTAAAACATGTTAAAACATTTAAAATAGTCTTCAATGCTTTATAAAGATTCTAACATAAACTTTTATCCCCAGCTTTCTTAATTAGCAGGGGTTTTACAGAAATAACTTAATTTAACCCAAACCCTTGACCTGCCTGCAGCTTAATTTGCCAATTTACCTCTTTTTCTTTAATTATATTTCTATAATCCCCCCTCTTGGGTTAACTAAAACTTTCTCTAAAATACCAAAATGGAACCCTTGGAAATTCTTGCAAACTAAAGAATGCCTATACAATGCATTATTATTATTCCTTGTGGATATCTGGTATGTGTGTTCATATATCCTATTTCTTAATTGCCTTTCGGTTTTTCCAACATAATATGCTGGACACCCTTTACATAATGTGAGGTAAATAACACCAAGTGTTTGACAATTACCCTTAACAAATTCCACTTTTGATTTCAAGGTATTTTCCAAGACACCCGTTTTATTATCCACTATGACTGTCTCAAAAAACTCCAGCTTTACTCTGTCACATATTGTCTACTCAGAGGCGATCTCTGCCTAACATACAAAGCTATGTCAAACCCAGAGCTGTTGGACATGCTCCACATAAAGAAATCCCAATCCCTCCAAGCTACACGCTCTAGGGACCTAAACCTTGTCACCACAATAAACACAACATGCTGGAAGGATAGATTCCTGTCTCAGAGACTTCCCATACTCTGGAACAAACTATCTATCTATATCAAACAAAGCCCCTCATTAGCACTCTTCAAGAAAAATCTTGATGATTGGATGGGAGATAGGAAATTCACCCCAGGGATCACTTCTGTGGCTCTGCTTGACAGGGGCACAGGAAAATAATTTTAATGGGTGGCAAAAGCCAGGGTACTATTTGGCTAGGCTTATATAGGCCCTAGGGCCAATAGCCTAGTACTTACCTATGAACCTATGAACCAACATTGTGAACAGGGCCCACATTTCATGGTACCATCTTGCCTATTGCCTTGTAAATTCTTTACCTGTTCAAAACTTTCTTTGATGTTTGCACTAGTTTTATATATGTAGGTAGGTCTCTCTCCTACCGCCCCTGTTAAATTTGGATTCCCCCTAAGGATAGCCCAATTCTTTTCCATAATATCCTTCACTTTACCTACCTTTCCTCAATAAGGGAGAACCATAGGCCTTTCAAAATTATTTTTTTGTCCTTGAGTTGAATCTCTCACCATATTAAAATTTCCTAACAGGGGTTTAAATCTTTTACCCCATTCCTTTCTAACATTGTTAATATTCTCCTGTACCATCCCATGTGGGTACCCTCTTTTATAAAACATTTCAGCAACTTTCTGCAATTCCTGTTCCAAGTCACTAGCCAATGATGTCAGTCTAGCAATCCGTACCATCTTGCCTTTCACAATACTAGCCTTTTGATGTGGAGGATGACTACTCAAATACTCGAGATAAGAATTGCTGAAGGTGGGTTTTCTGTATATTTTAGATGTAAAGCCTCCTAAAGTTTTAAGTATCTGAGTGTCAAGATAACTAATTGTGAAGGGGTTGCTCGTGTGAGTAAATTTTAAGAAACTAGTAGTGGAATTCAAATAAGTAACACATTCCTCCATTCTACCCATGGAGCTATTCCACAAAATAAAAATGTCGTCCAAAAATCTTATGTATAATTTGACATTTTGAAAATATTCACATTCAAAAACTTTGTTAATTCCCAGTCTAAAAGGACCAAGTTTGCAAATATGGGAGCACATGAGGCTTCCATAGCAACACCTTTGTTTTGTTTGAAGTATTCCCCTTCAAAATATATATAATTATGGTCTAAAACTAACCCCATGAAGTCTACTATTAAATTCACCTTCTCATTTGAGAATTTGTGTAAACAGTTAGCAAACATATCTAGCCCATCATCTCTAGGAATACAAGTGAACAAATCCACTACATCGATGGTCAAAAAAATAATATTACTATCCCAAAGCTCTTCCTTTATTGTACCATGAAAATCCCATGAATCGTTCACTAAGTGCTCTACTTTGTTCACAACTTGTTTTAACCATATATCTACAGCAACTCCAAATGGTAAGTTTTTGAGCCTTGTCCTGCAACAATAGGCCAAAATAATAAATCATCTAACCCCTTATGTGTTTTCGGAATTCCAAAAATAGTAGCCACCGTCGGATTCTTAACTTTCAAAAAACTGCAGATTTCAGGTGTGATGCGTTCATCTAAAAGGTATTCTTCCAAATAATAATCTATTCTCCGATAACTAATATTAACCTCGTTGAGAGAAACATGGGTATAAACATTACAAATAAAATCTGAGAAATCCACTCTGAAGCTGATATACTACAACCCAAACCAAAATTTATTGATCATAAATCCACAAGGAAAAATATATCCACAGTCAAGCGCTTTCGTCAAGTGACTTCTTCAGAACAAAACATCATGGTTACATATCCTTATATACCCATAGATAATTAATCCAATTAAACAATAATTAACATTCAAAATGGCAATATTTTAAAATATGAATAAAAGGGAGAAGACACAGTAATACATAAATTTAAAAGCTGTGCAAATAGGCAAATAGAAAGAATAATGCAAATGAAGTAGTATACATAAAAGAAGAAAGAAAATAATATAAGTAAAAACATCATGTCATAGTTTTGTAGCCCTGAACTTTAGTTCAGGTTTAATACTAATACATTCATTAATACATGGAATCACTGTGGCATTGAGCTTAAATTGCCACCGGGTTTCTGCTCTTAATAATTTGTTAGTCCAATCCCCCCCTCTGAAGTCCTTATTAACCACTTCTAAAATACCATATTCAAAGGAATGGGAAGGGTTAATACTAATATGTTTATATAATGCATTTTTTTCATCTTTTTTGTAATACTGTAACAGTGTTAGTAAATCCTTCGATTTAACCTCCTTTCTGTCTTCCCTATATAAAATTGTCCACAGTCCTTACATCTAGCCAAATAAACAACACCTGTTGTTGTACACGAACCTGGGGAAAAGGTCACTTCAGTTTCATAAGGACCCAGTTTTACCATGGGAACTTCAATAATATAACTACAATATTCACATGCCCCACATCTAGTTGTCCCTTTCTTTTTACTGTTCTTTACTGGGTTTCTATTTTCCAATATACATTTCAAATTACTGTTAACCCTATAAATGAACAAGGGTTCAACACCAATAACTGACCATAAATATTTGTTACCCTTAAACATAGCCCAGTTATTTTTAATAATATTTTTAACACAACCTGAAGTTTCACCATGTGTTAATACCATAGCCTGTGAAAAATCCTTTCCTTCATCTTGGTTTCAATTTATTGTTTGTTCAGTTACCCCTAATAGGGGTTTATATCTGAGGTCCCATTCACTAATAACTTGGTCCCTTATTCGGGTTAAAAAATCAAGTTGGTAACCCCTGACAAGGAACATGTCCAAAACCTGTTGTGTTTCGTCTTCCACGAAACTAAACTTGGAACACATTCTGACCACCCTGACCATCTGGCCCTTCACAATATTTCTTTTCATAAACAAGAGGTGATTACTAGTAAATTCCAGATAGATGTTGGAAAAAGTGGGTTTCCTAAAAACCCGAGATTGGCACCTTTTGGAATAAGGGTCCTTGATTAACGTCACATCTAAAAAATTGATCTTTTTGTCATTACTGGTGCCAGTAAATTTAAAATATTCACAGGATCCATTTAAATACTCAGGAAATTTATCATAGGACCCCTCATTCTTCCATAAAATAAATAAATCATCTAAAAATCTTAAATAAAGGCACCAGTCACCTTTATAACTAGTGTTAAAAATGTAATGATTTCCCATTGGTACACAAGATTGGCAAAAATAGGGGCACAACCATTACCCATTGCTACTCATTTTGTTTGACTGTAGAATTCCCCTCCAAATGTAAAAAAAATATTTTTCAAAACAATCTCCATCAATTCCAAAATAAAGTTGATCATATTTCCACTAAGGTTGGTTTTAGCTACCAAACCAAAAATCAACAGGATTTACGAACACTGTTACAGTATTACAAAAAAAAGATGAAAAAAATGCATTATATAAACATATTAGTATTAACCCTTCCCATTCCTTTAAATTGGTATTTTAGAAGTGGATAATAAGGACTTCAGAGGGGGGGATTGGACTAAAATTATTAAGAGCAGAAACCCAGTGGCAATTTAAGCTGAATGCCACAGTGATTCCATGTATTAACAAATGTATTAGTATTAAACCTGAACTAAAGTTCAGGGCTACAAAACTATGAAATGATGTTTTTACTTATATTATTTTCTTTCTTCTTTTATGTATACTACTTCATTTGTATTATTCTTTCTATTTGCATATTTGCACAGCTTTTAAATTTATGTATTATTGTGTCTTCTCCCTTTTATTCATATTTTAAAATATTGCCATTTTAAATGTTAATTATTGCTTAATTGGATTAATTATCTATGGGTATATAAGGATATGTAACCATGATGTTTTGTTCTTAAAAAGTCACTTGACGAAAGCGCTTGACTGTGGATATAATTTCCCTTGTGGATTTATGATCAATAAATTTTGGTTTGGGTTGTAGTATATCAGCTCCAGAGTGGATTTCTCTGATTTTATTTGTGGCGTTTTCTCCACTTTTGCACCCTGTTGTGGTTATGGGTATAGACATTGGTATCATATAATATCTCTAAAATTTTTTGGGAACAGTGCAAAGCATCAAAAATGACCATCCCTCCCCCTTTGTCAGGACGCATAATTCTAATTGTCCTATTATTTCTAAGCTGTTCTAATAGTCTTTTTTTCTTCCCCACTGAGATTTCTGTGTAAAAAATTATTTTTCTCTCTTGCTTTTAAAGCGTATAAATCTTCAGTCACAGCCCTCTCAAAAACATTAAGGGTGAAATCTAATGGTGGGTTATAAACACTCCTGTTTTTGATCTCTTTGTTCCTCTTATGATTAACATGTTCACCTTGGTCCCTAAACAAAAAAGCTAAATTCAATATTCTCATGTATACTTTCAACTCCAAAATTGTGTCTGTGTAATCAAAACCTCTAGCTGGCACAAATTTCAATCCCTTCATGAACAATAAAAAGTGCTACTTAGTTAGGGCTATTCCTGAGTAATTGTAAATATGATAACCCTTATATGTACTAACAATCCCATTACTTAGGATTTTGTTATCACTGTTGATCATTATTCCCTTCTCCACTTGGTTCTGTTTGCCCACTGGTTTGATACCCTTTCCACATCTCTTCTCTCCCCCACATCTATCTTGTGCTTGAAAAAAATGTTGATTATTTCTATAGTTGTTATACTGAGAACTGTTGTCATAACTATTAGAGTTAAAAAATGGACTTCTCATTTGTTTCCTATACATATATTCTTCATTTTGAGGATGAGTGTGTCTCTCCCCAAGTATTTTATGTTATTTCTGCATCAAAATATATGCTCTATTCTCTTTATACTCATTTAAGCCCCTCTGTAACTTTTTACATTTTTTATCAGAAATGTTATTACATTTATTATCTACCATCCTAAATTGTTTAAAATACAAATTTTCATATTGTGGGAACAATAAGTCATTTTTGATGTCATTATTTAATGTCTCTACTTTATTAATCAAACGACACAGTTTAGAATCATTACATAACATAATCTTTTCCACAAGCTCTAATCCATGCTTATTAAACATTTCAATAAATTCAATAACCAGTTTATCATCATATTCAATCCCAAAAGGAAACTTGACTTACACTCAAGTCACTCCACAAGTACAAATATGACTCTGTCATTGTCCATGTTGGAGTGAATGACTTGAGACGTACCTCCCTGGACTACATGAAAAGAGACATGGAAGAGCTCTCAGATCATGTGGCCAGGCAGGTATGACACTAGCCCTGAGTAGCATCCTGCCTTCGTCCAGAATGATACCACAATATAAGGACAAAATGATTGACTTCAGCAGTTGGCTAAGCTCCTGGTGTCATTCAAAGGGGATCCAGTATCTGTCTGCCTGGGATGACATGATCGACAGACCACGATGCTTTGCCAGAGATGGTCTGCACCCATCACCCCTGGGATTCAGGTTACTGGCAAAGGCTCTTGCCACCCCTATAGTGCCTTTTTTAGGCAAAGTTCAAAGAACAAAACCACCACCGTAACAGGTACAAGCATGCAAAATCTGAAGGCAATGCTACTCAATGCTAGAAGTCTAAACCTCAAAATGCACTCTCTCAAGGCACTCTTAAAAATGGAGAACATCGATATCTGTGCAGTAACTGAGACCTGGTTCAAGGCTCTAGAGAGCACCCCTGCAATACCAGGCTACAACTCTTACCACACTTTTCGGCCACCAAACCAGGATCGAAACACTAAAGGTGGAGTGTCCATATTCACCAAGGATATTCACACCACCAGGTTAGTTGCCCAACACAATGCGTCTGAAATTCTCCAGGTGCAACTAATACTAGGTAAGACTGCAATCCAAATTGTAGCTTGCTACAGATCCCCCACCATGCCTCAAGATTCTCACTACACCTTTCTAAACATACTGGAAAATATTAATATACAACCAAACACCCTAATACTGGGTGATTTCAACTACTCTGACATTAACTGGGAAAACTACTCGTGTACCAACACCTTTGCCCAATGGTTCTTGGAATTCATAAATTCCAATGCCCTGGATCAACTAATCCATAGTCCTACCAGGGGCTCCAATATCCTAGACCTGGTCATTACCAACATGGGAAATCGATGCTCCACACCTATGGTCACCCCCTCTTTGGTCAGATCAGACCATAAGCTAATCACCCTTAACATCCACATCCCCCCACCCCCATCCCCAGTAAGGAAACCTCCATAAAAACTTCTCCAAAGCCAACTTCATGCTACTCAAGTCAGAAGTTACAAACTTCCTGACACCCATGCAGACGGGAACTGAAAGTTTGACTGCTGAGTCCTACACTAAGGCACTGTACGAGCACATCCATTCATGCATGAATCATGCCATCCCAAATAGAACCAAGATGCTCTCCTCCAAAAAAAGGAAGCCAATTTGATGGTCCCCTGCCATAAACAAACTTTAAAACAAAAGGAAGAAACTGTTGCAGAAAAGAGAAAAATCCCAGGATGCAAAAAACTCCCTTACCAGCCTCAGTAAGAAGTTGAGATCCCTCATAAAATCCTCCAAAGCTAGTTACGAAAATAAAATTGCCAAAGATTCCAAAGACAACCACAAGGCATTCTGTAACTATGTCAAGAATCTAAATGGCAATGCTCAGATCTGCTCTGAGCTACAACAGAATGGCGTTAAATATACTGATCCAAAGGATATTTCCAATATCCTGGCAGATCGATTCAGTGCCAACTTCACCCCCTCTCACCCCCTAAATGGCCCATCTCAATACCGGAAGATTGCCAAATTCCAGTAATAATGGCCACACAGGTAAAAAATGCACTCTCCAAAGCTAAGAATACAGCATCCATGGGACCAGATGACATCCTGGGCTGTGTACTACATGAACTACAAAATGAACTGGCACCTCACCTAAGTGTCATGTTTAATCATACCCTCATCTCAGGCTTCATGCCCACTGAGTGGCACACAGCTACAGTTATTCCACTCCACAAGGGGGGCTCCACCTTGGATCCTGGGAACTACTGCCCCGTCAGTCTGACGGGCCTGATCTGCAAGGCCATGGAACAAATTATCATGGAACTTATAAACAAAGACATTGGCAACCTTAAAACAATGGACCCCACCCAGTTTGGGTTTGTGAAGGGCCGATCTTCTCTCCTGATCCTGATTGTCTTCTTCGAATCAGTCTCCACAGCTGTGGACGAGGGTAAGGGAGTCCACACAGCCTAGCTGGACCTCGCCAAGGCCTTTGACACCATCCCCCACTCTGGAATCATAGATAAACTTACTAAGCTGGGCATTAATCCCTACATCACTCGATGGGTTACCAACTGGCCTACTGACAGAACCCACACTGTAAAAGTAGCTGACTCCAAATCCACTTATAGACAAGTGACAAGTGGAGTACCTCAGGGTTCAGTCCTGGGACCTCTCTTGTTTGGCATCTACTTCTCTGAAGTACAGGCCAACACTAAGGGACTCTCGCTAACAAAGTTCGCAGATCACTGCAAACTGGGAGCCATTATTGAATCCCCAAATGATGTCGATATTCTACAAAAGGGCCTTACAGAAACAGATGCTTGATGCCAGAGCCATGGGCTCAAGCTCAATGCCAATGAATGTATAGTTATCCCCTTTGAGAAAAAACATGTACCCATGAATTACCACATAGGTGGCAGTACACTAAACACCAAAAGTGTGATAAGAGACTTAGGGACACAGGTGGACAGTGGTCTCACCTTCAATAACCACATTGCCACAACAGTCAGGAAATCCTTCTATGTGGCACACCTCATCACTAAGGGATTTTCATCCAGAAAAAAGGAGGTCATTGTCCCACTGTACTCATCCCTCATTAGACCCATTATAGAATACAATGCCCCATTTGGTATGTACCTCTCAAGACATCTGCAGCAACTGGAAAGGCGGCAGAAATACCTCACTAAAAGAATCACAGGCCTAAAGCAGATGCTCTATGCTGACTGCCTCAAAAAACTCCAGCTATACCGTGTTGCATATCATCTACTCTGAGGTGATCTCTGCTTAACATACAAGGCCATGTCAAACCCAGAGCTGTTGTGCATGCTACACTTAAAGAAATCCCAATCCCTCAAAGCCACTCTCCAGGGATCTATACCTTGTCATCACAATAAACAAAACATGCTGGAGTGATAGGTTCCTGACCCAGAGACTCCCCAGACTCTGGAATAGACTGCCGATACATGTCAAGCAGAGCACCTCTTTGGCCCTCTTCAAAAGGAACCTTGGTGATTGGATGGGAGAAAGGAAATTCACCCCAGGGATCATGTCAGTCGCCCTGCTAGACAGGGGTCCAGGGAAGAAAATAGTGTGGGAAGAACTAGCCAGGGAATTGTTATGGCTGGGCTTCTATAGGCCCTAGGGCTGATAACCTAGTACCAACCTATGAACCTATGAAATCCTTAAACCTTTTTGCACAATTTTCTTTTGATAACATTCATTCAAATAAGCATTCTCCATTTGGATATTTCTAACATCAAACATTTTTTCTCTAATAAAAATATATTTTCTTTCAAAGTCTCAGTCTTTGTTGCATGTTTCTCAGTTTTTTTAACATTTCCAATGTTATGTTGGTCATTAAATAGAAAAGGCTTCTTGAAAAAACTGTCAGTATCAACCTGTCCAGTCACAACCATATTGTTCGCATTATATAGTCTTGTAGATGCAACATTAGAACCAAAACCCCTTTCCCCCTCATTGTATGACACAGTACCTGTAGTTTTTGGCCTTGCACCAGTTCTATACACAATAGAAGCACCAAGAGTTCCATTTCCATTGCTCTCTGTTGTCACCGCTCCATTCCCCAGTTAATTCATACCTTTTTTAGCAATTGTGGAGTTTAAAACTAAACAAGACACCGAACCTTGCCTCCGCTCAGACTCCGAACCGCTCCGCCATGTCTCCCTATCTTCCCCAGAGGAAGTTCCACCTCCTGGTGATTGATTCCGCTTCCACTTGACTGAAGCCCCAACATTGAAGCCTTCGGATTGGCTAAACATGTCAATGAGGCGGGTCAGCTCACCTTTCACAATTGCCAACTCTGACTATACTTTATTCAGCTCCTCTCAATGTACTGGCAAAAATAATGCTGGAATTTCATCAAGAGAGTCCATGCTGCAAGATCGCTCTAGTAAAAATGCCAAAACTGTTTAAAGAATGACCCCAGTGACTGGCAAAATCAAGTAAATGTAAAAAAATCACTGTATGCAGCCCGGACATACCACAACTATCCACAAGTGATAACTGTTTATTAACACAATTTAAAAGTATTCATTAAGCACTTTCATCCCCTCAGAATGGGGACTTCATCAGAATACATGCCTTCTATAAAATCCTACATATATAGCCCTATATATTAGTGACATCATCACCATATAAATACATTTAAAGACACCATCACCATATACAAATAAATTTATCATTAGGCCACCATAGTGCCTATTAAGTTGTTAGATGAACTGATCCTTGTAGTCCTGTTACAGCCACTGCTCAGGCAACAATAGCAAGGACAAATGCAAAGGCTACATGAACAGGTAATTTAGAGTAGCCAGTTAAACTGCAAGTCTTTCAGAGGTTACAGACAACTAAAGTACTCAGATAAACACATGTACAGAATGTGAACATGAAAACCACAAGGCCAATAAATGGAGATCAGGGATTTACATTTCATCATTATAAACTGGATTTAAAACTGGTAAGTCCCATATGTTTATCATTACAAAATGCAAGGCTGACTATGAACCTAGAATTGCATTCAGATCAAAAATATATCCATAAATAATGTTTCAACTATATTAAGAATCTTAGAAGTAACCAGCAATTCTGCACTGAACTTGCTTCTCAGGGTATCTCCTTCTCTAACCCCAAGGTAATTGCTAATATCCTTGCAGAAAAATTCTCTCCCACTGTCATACAACCTACTGCCCACCTCCACCCATTCCCTGTCACACTTCTTTTGAAATCACTCTGGATCAACTCCTTTTGGTGCATTTCCAAATTACAATTACCTGATTCATGCCTCTTGACAAAATGTATGAATGTCTACCAAGAAATGGTAAGTTCTACATGACAAAACCCCTCAATCAAATCTTCAACCTGAGTTTCTCCAATGGTTGCATCCTCAGTTTGTGGAGAACAGTTGTTGGAGGGCCCTTGCATAAAGGTGGCCATTTTATTGTCCTTGGAAATTAGTCCTATTAGTCTCACTAGTAGTATTTGCAGAGCTATGCAATGTGTTATAGCTGAAGTAATAAACAGCAATATAGGTAACGTTAAAACCCTGCATGCACACTAACTTGACTCCATAAAACAGAGATTATGCCTACTCAAGCTAGATGAGTTTTTCAAATGGCTTACTAAGGTTATGTGAAGAGGACATACAGTCCACACTGTCTAGCTGGACTTTGCCAAGACCATTAACACTATGCCCCATGTTGGATTTATTGACAAACTCTCATAGCTCAGTATTAACCCACACATAGCTCACTGGCTAGCTAATTGGGTGGTAGAACCTGTATCATTAAGATCCTAGAGTACTTATTTAGTCAGAAAAATATCATTAGCAATTTCCCAGAGGGCACTATCCAGAGCCCTTTCCTCTTTGGCATATACTTTTGTGACATGAAAGCTTATATTAAGGGACAGTGGCTAACCAAGTTTGCTGCTTATTGCAAACTGGGCACAGTTATCAAAGTCCTTTGTGGTACATAGTTTCTGAAGCAATGACTAGACAAGACAAATGCTTGATGGGTCAGTCATACATTTTAACTTTAGTGGTAAGAAATGCAGCATAGTTTCCTTTGATAAATGTGGCATTACCTACAGATTCATAGGTTCATAGGTTCATAGGTTAGTACTAAGCTAACTGCTCTTGCAAGCCATTTTAAGCTTGCAATTATCCCCCTTGTGAGACTCAAACCTTGCACCTTGTGCTTGTAAGGCAAACACCTTAACCATTAGGCCACCCTCCCAACCCCTAACATATAGATAACATTCCACTTAAATGTGACTCATTCATCAGGAACTTTGTTACCTATGCATGCTGAAAACAGACTCTTCTTTATCCACCACATCTCTGTTGTGGCAAGAAAAAAATATTCTACCATACTACCTTACACAGCTTATCACTTATGATAACTCTTCAGGGTCCAAAGAAGTTATAGACCCCGCTTGATTCCTCTTGGGCACATTGTTGAATATAATACCCCTTCAACATGTACCACTCTAAGCCCCTAAACCAACTTAACAGACCTCAAAATTTCCTCAACAATAAAGATGCCAGGTTTTTAATATGTTTAAACAGTCTGATAGACTGAAATCTGTATTTCCCTACTCAGTCATGTATAGAATTTTGAGGGGTAATCTCTGCTCAGCCTTTTCTTCCATTAGTGACTGGATTCTGCACTCTTTGAACTCTAGCCCTTAAATGCAGCCAGTGTAAGGCAAATAACTTATTTTGATACGTAAACCTATACCATGACATCAATGATACCAACCATCACATTGGATACCTAACCAATGTATCCCTAACTACTTTTCTGGCAACCTTTAATTCCATTAAGGATGACTGGATTGGTGATCATATATTTTCACCTGAGATATGTGTGGAAAATTTACTTAATGGGGGACAGTAAAATCTACTAATGGGGGGCACTATTAATGTCCCACCAATATCAGGTGACATGGTTGAGTTTTTTGATGGTCTCATTAGCCATAAGCTTATTAAGAACATATGAACAAATTCCAGACCTTAGCACTGTGAGACTGAACACTTAACACTGACTTCTCTGCCATTCTTTAAATGATGCACATTAAACATGGATTCTGTATTTAGGAAATGACCTTAGAAAGCAAGCAGTAAATATTAATGTGGGAGAGAGGGTGAGAGTGGTCAGTGAGAAGTAAATATGTTCTGCAAAATGGGAGTATTTGAGTGTAAATAACTAAGCAATTTGGAATGGGGAAAGGGGTGACCCAAGCAACAATGGCAAAGATAAAACAATGATTGTATGCATATAGAAGTTAGAGTAGTTGATCAGGCATCATATCTTTAAGCAGAAGAAGTCAACCACAGTATTCAAAGGAGACCTAGAAGGACAAAAGGAGAAAGTAAAAGTCACAAACACAACTAAAGATAAGAAACAAACTCTGAGACTTTGGAGTTATGAGACACTAGTACAATTGACCACTATGTCATCATTTAAATAATCGGCATTGAGTATGGATTCTAGAGGTGGAATAACGTGACTGTGGACAGTTAACACTGAATATGAATGTAGGAGGTAGAGAAGACTATGGATGATGATTATTGAATATAAATTTGGGAGGTACAATGAGGTGAACCTGCTAGGGGTTAGTGACCTTGGACAAGGAACAATGAAAATAAATATAGAAAGTGGGATGAGGAACCAAAAGAAGTTGCAGATAAAATATTCAGAATACCCAGTGGGTCTACATTGTGGTATTACTTTGCAGTTTCATCTCATACGATGATGTTACAATCATTGTGCATTTTTTAAAATTTTCTATTCAAATTTACCTTTTGGGATAAAAATGTGTGAGGACAGTACAATTATTTATAAGGTGATTTCTCATCAACAGAGAGAGGCACAGTAGTGCAGCAGTTAGCATTGTCACCTCACAGCAAGTGGTTCTCTGGTTCAGTTCTCAGCTGGAGTGCCTTCTGTGTGGAGTCTGGATGTCCTCCCTGTGTTTGTGTGGGTTTCTTCCTACATTCCAAATACATGCAGTAGGTGAATTGAACACTCTAATTTGGACATAGGTGAGAGTGTGTGTATGAGTGTGTGGTATGAAAGAACAACCATAACAGAGCTAACCACTAGGTAGTATGAACCTTGGCTGTAGATGATTATCACTGCTGAAGTGGCACCCGGCCCCAAGTGCAAAAATTTGAAAAGGAGTTTTGGATGGATGGATGGATGGATGGATAAACCAATTTGGCAAACTTGGTATAAAAATACTGTGCTTTCATAAAACTGCAAGGAATTGTTCATCAAATTAAATAGCAACTCCTAACCATTTAATAGTATGGATAACATTTCCCACTAAAAATTGAAAACAAGGCAGCTGCTGAAAATTATATATCAGACTGGATGCGAAGTTAATGCTATTACTTCTTAATGAGATAATTATTCATTATTGATGGACAGTGAGGCAAAGAATCCAAAGCAGCATGAATATGCAATAGGGAAATCGTGTAACACATACAGTAGATTTCTTTAGTTAGTCATCAAGGTAATAGAAATAAGATGGACTTTAGATAAGGCCGTCCTTACTTCAGCAAGCCTTTTGATACATATTAATACAGAAGATTAGCCAACCTTGGAGGATGTTCCATAACAGGATTTTCAATTAAAACCTGGCTGAACAATGTAACAAAGAAGATAATAGTAAATGGAATGCAAGCTAAAGAAAATAGATTTACCAGTGCTGCATCTTTGAATTTGGTCCTGGGATCAGTCTTTCAAAATAGCTATTTAAGTGACATCGCAGAGAAACTGAATGTCTCTTCGCAGATTACACAATGATCTGATCCAGGATGAGGTGAGTACAGAGCATGTGATGAGTAGGATGAGGATGGATTTTTGCAAGGTAAGAGGAGACATGAGATGTGTAGCAGCTTAGATGGGTCCCTATCAGTTTTCTGAATTAACATATGACAGAAAGGGAAAAGTATGAGATGACAACATTGAAACCTCAGAACAAAGAATGTTCACAAAATCGGAACTTAGAAGACAGAAAGAAAAGCTGATGATGCTACACACTTTTTTTTTAAACTACGAAACATTTGAATGGAGATCATGGTACAGTGAGGATCAGAAAATATACCCATTTCCCCATTGTATTGTGATCTCTGAGATGGTATATCTAATTTAAAGGGGGTGTGGCGGTGCAGGGTGGTTTGCACCCATCAAAAATGTAAAAATAGTTGTAGTGACATTAAATAGAACAGTACATTCATTATTTTACTGAAATGTTTGCCAGAGAAAAAAGCATTTGCTGCTTACACAGATGTTTTTGTAAAACTGCCTTCCATTTTATAGCCTGCTACAGACCACCCTCCCAAACCCAGGAACCCCACTCGGCCTTCCTGAGAACACTGGAAAATATGAAGGTCTCTCCAAACACCATTATATTGGGCGACTTCAACTACCCAAACATAGACTGGGAGCATTACTCTAGCTGCAACACCCTAGCCCAAAGATTCCTAGAATTTATAAACTCAAATGCTATGGAACAACATGTTACCACTCCCACAAGAGGGGAAAACATACTGGACCTGATCATCAC
Source organism: Protopterus annectens (assembly GCF_019279795.1). Classification (NCBI taxonomy): domain Eukaryota; kingdom Metazoa; phylum Chordata; order Ceratodontiformes; family Protopteridae; genus Protopterus; species Protopterus annectens. Next base: position 1,980,019,481 of record NC_056741.1, on the reverse strand, counting down.
CAACATGGGGACTCTATGCTCCAGACCAGAAGTGTATCCCTCACTGGTAAGACCAGACCATAAACTAATCTCCCTGGATATTCACATCCCGACCCCACCCCCCTGCCCAGAAAACCACAGTGAAAAACTTCTCTAAAGCAAATTTCACACTCCTCAAAACTGAGGTGGAATCCTTCAAAGCCCCTGGGCCTGTGGAAAATACGGCCCAGACCGCAGAATCCTTTATAAACGCATTCTATGAACACCTTCAGGAATGCATGGATCATGCGATTCCAAATAAAACCAAGACCCAATCCTCCAAAGGCAGACTTCCTGTCTGGTGGACCCCAGCCATAAACAAACTATACAACAGAAGGAGGAAACTACTAAATGATAGAGCAAAATCTCAAAAAGGGAAGGCATCACTGATCAGTATTAGCAAAAAACTACGGGCACACATAAAATTGTCTAAGGCCAGCTTCGAGAGAAAAATTGCACAGGACACTAAGGATAATCACAAGGCTTTCTTTAGTTATGTTAGGAACCTGGGTGGTAATTCCCAGATATGCTCAGAATTAGTCCAAAATGACAAAAAATACACCGAACCCACAGACATTGCCAACATCCTAGCTGACAGGTTCAGTGCAAACTTCTCCCCCCCCCCACCAAAAGGGCAATTATCTATCCCAGCAGAGTGCTGCCCCCCCTGACATCTCAGATGCTCAGGTAATTGCCACCCTCTCCAAAGCAAAAAACACAGCATCAATGGGACCAGATGGTGTCCCGGGCTGCGTCCTACATGAACTCCAAGAAGAGCTAAACCCAAACATAAAACTACTGTTCAGTCTCAGCCTTACTACAGGATATGTGCCCAAAGAGTGGCATACAGCAACAGTGGTCCCTCTCCATAAAGGTGGTGCCTCAACGGATCCTGGAAACTATCGCCCCATAAGCCTGACTAGCTTGGTCTGCAAAGCTATGGAAAGGATCATCATGGACCTCATAAATAAAGATATTGGGGACCTACAAACACTGGATCCTACCCAGTTCGGCTTTGTTAAGGGCAGATCCTGCCTCTTAAACCTGGTTGATTTCTTTGAAACAGTCACCAAGGCCATTGACGAGGGGAAGGTGGTCCACACAGCCTACCTGGACCTCGCAAAAGCCTTCGATACAATACCCCACTCGGGCATTATAGATAAGCTCACCAGCTTAAATATAAACCCCTATGTCACTAGATGGATTGCAAACTGGCTCAAGGACAGAACCCACATGGTTAGAATTGCTGGAGCCTTGTCAGACTCCAAACCAGTTACAAGTGGTGTCCCACAAGGCCCACCTAATCATGGAGAGGGATTCACATCTAGATCAGGGGAGGTCATTGTGCCTCTTTACTCATCCCTCATCAGGCCCATAATTGAGTACAATGCCCCTTTTGGGATGTACCTTACCAGACACCTGCAGCAACTGGAAAGACCCCAAAAGTACCTCACCAAGAGGATCAAAGGGCTCAAACAGATGCCATATGCTGCCCGGTTAAAGAAACTCCAGCTCTACTCAGTGGCATACCGCCTGTTCAGAGGTGATCTGTGCCTGACGTATAAAGCCATGTCCAATCCGGAATTAATGGACATGCTGCACCTCAGAAAATCCAAATCCCATCGAGCTACCTGCTCGAGAGGCTTGAACCTCAGCACTGAAATAAATAGGACATGCTGGAGGGACAGATTCATAACCCAGAGGCTCCCTTCACTCTGGAATAAAATCCCAGTCCAGGTTAGGCAGAGTCCCTCATTGACTCTCTTCAAGAGGAATCTTGATGAGTGGATGGGAGATCATAGGTTTACCCCGGGTATCACTTCTGTGTCACTGTTAGACAGAGGCACAGTATACTAACCTCGAAAAAGGGCATAGCAAAATAAATTTAAAATGGGTGGCGAAAGCCAAACACATTCTGGCTAGGCTTATAAATGCCCTAGGGCAGATAGCCTAGTATGAACCTATGAACCTATGAGAAAAAGTGCCCTGTGTATGGTGCAACAGTTGCCGTTAATCACATTGCAGTTTAAAGGGCTAGACGTCTGTTTCCCCTGAGTGTTTTTTTATACATCTAAAAGAGTACTGGATTGCATGTGTTTGTTTCGGTCTTCTGAGTTCTCATTTTGTGAATGTTCTTTGTTCAGAGGTTTTGATGGTGCAAATAAGTGCAACATAATGCAGCTATTTGACAAATACTCAAAAGAAGACCAAACTGTTGGAGAACAGATAATATCATTGACAAAAAGGGGGAAATCATCTTGGTTTAAGCATATAAAATCATCTGAAAGATGATAGTCTGAAAAGGCCTAAAAGAAAAATATGAAATTCTGAAATATATGAGATGAGGTGTCACCAGTAGAGAACAGGGACTTCCTTATCTTCTGCTTACACAGATTGTGATACAAATCTACTGCACTGTATGTCATTTTTGATATCTTGCATCTGTAAAGTGATTGACTAATTGATGTTTTGGCAAAGCAGGCCAACAAAAAGATGCATTATATACATTAGATGCAAGATAGAAGAAAAGAAACATAAGAGAAGCATTTGAAGGTTTCAAGAATATTAATAATGTACAGGAGGGTAGTATCTTTCATAAGAATAGATTTCACTTGAACAAGAGTGTACAAGTGGAAGATGAAGAAAAGATGTCCCAATGATGATATTGGGAAGGATTTTTTTGAGTATCTTAGATGTATGCAACTCTTCCTTAAGCAACTGTAGAATTAAACAGTTACATATTTATATAAAATGTGATAGACACAAAAACATGTTGGCAGCTTATTAATTGGAGAAGATAATGATCAGAATATTTATGTTAAGAAATCCTTCTTTTTTCCAGCAGAGTATATATCTCTATGAACAGAATACATGATAGCCTAAAGACTGAAAGAGATGAATAAGTAGTATACTTGGAATCTTACAAGTGCGCCATACTAGGGGCGTGGCCAAGATGGCAAGCAGTTAACAGCATGAGAATTTTGCTCTGCTTCTGTTAGACATTTTTGACAGGATTTAATTTTTAATTTCACTAAAAAGCCTTCTGAAAAGGTGAAATAAAGAATTGGAAACTATTTGGGACTATCTGGTGAAAAAATACACATGCAGAGATTGAATTCCAGCTGATGAACTCAATCTAGCCGGACAAGCTTCCAAGTCAATTTAAAAGAATAAACCCAGTCCTTGAGCTACGATCTCATATTTTTCTAATTCAGAAGTTAACTAAAACTACTAAAGGCTTCCTTTTGGTTTTCAAATGCTTTATTTTTGAAGAACATCCAACATAGGTAGGTGAATGCTGTGGCAAAAATCTCTCTTCATTTTATTTCAGTTGTCTTGTAACAACAACAAACTACTGACTATTACAGATTTCAAGAGCAAGATTAAACCAGTGATTGAAAGTATCCAACACCGGGACCAAGAACTAAGATCCAAGAAGCATCTAAAACTGAACAGGTGCATTCTAACACAGAACATGGGGAGGACGTCACCTACAGCAGTTAATAAACCATCTCAAGCAAGGACCAATAGAGCTTCAGAAACGGGATGAGTGGACCAGGACCAAGAAACCAATGCGGACTGGAACTACAAAGCAATCCAGAGCCCCCCAGCTCCCAGTAGGGAGAATAACAGCAAGGAACAGGTTTTTCAGTAGGGCCAATGAAGTCCACATCTGGACCCGATGAACACAAGGAGGACACCTGGAAGATGGAACAATTACAACCAGAAAGGAGTTACCCCAGCAAACAGACACACAAGAGAAGCATACCATTCAAGGTTAAGCAGCTCCCCAGCACAGTACCCATGGAACAGGGACAGGACTGGGTAAAGGAAGAGGGACCTGAAACACCTCTGGGTCCCCCCCACAGACCTCCCAAACAAAAGGCCAAACAGCAGCTGCAGCAACCTGCAGTCTACAAAATCTGGAACCACTCAGAAAAAAACACTGCCATCGAACTAAAATTACTAAAGAAAGGCCTAACTTTTGTACCCCATCAAAGGGGTAACCTGGTAGAATCATTTATTGTTCTCCAAGTGTTCAGCAGAAAGCTCAACCTAAAGTTTTCTTCCATGAGAAAATGGACAGCTTCAAAAAAGAGAAATAGGTTAAGCTCAGCGATTTTTGTGCCCCTGTCCACCCTAGCATCTTGGCATTTCAGGTTAAATGTGGCCAAACCCCAAAAAAGGAAATGCTATAACCTTAGCGTACAAGAATTGAAAGCCCTTAAGAACCTCAGACCGAACATGAAGAATAATGAAAGACAACAAAGGGAGAGGCATTTTAGTGACTGATACGTCAGCCTACATCCCAAAAAATCACATTAATGCTGAGCAATGAACTCTTCTAAAGAAATCTACTATGTCCTTAGCTCACGCAGCTCATTTACCTTTGGACACCTTTTGTGCAGCTGCTACTTGGTACAAACCTCATACATTTATTACTCATTACAAAGTGCACAGGGCCTCCATGGACAGGGCTTCCTTTGGTTTCACCATTCTCAGGAATGTACTCCCATGAGCCACCTAGGATTAGGGTGCTTGGGATGCTACCCATGTGTAAGAACAAACGGCGAGATTGAATAACTTCACATAAAGAAGTTATGTTCTTACCATAACGTTCCATGTGAGTTGTTCACCTTGCCTTTGTTCTTACACTCCCTCCCACCTTCCCCCTCCATGTTCTGGAAGAACGGGTATGGCTGGTGGTCTGTTTGATCTTACTAGTATCCTCTTGTCAGCCAGGTTATCTTTTAACTAATTGTAAATAGTTACTTTGTTATACTGGGTTGCTTAGTTGTGTTTCTTGCTGGTTTCAGCAAAGTAGATCTGGGGTTTGGCAGCAGAGCATCATGGGATAGGGACTGTGTCTCAAGCTTCTAAGAGATCTAGAGCTTGGAAAGTGTCTGACTCGGAGCCGATGGATCAGCTTTGAACCCATGTGTAAGAACAAAGGCGAGATGAACAACTCACATGGAACATTATGGTAAGAACATAACTTCTTTATATCTGCCGTGGAAGACTCACTCACTTATTTATATGTAGACTGACTGAAGAAGAAGAAAGTAACATTGAATTAATTTTAAAACAAAACAAGTTTCTGGAGAAGATAGGTGATCTTGAAATCAGGGTAAGAAGGAACAATATCAGGATATATGGAGCGCCTGTTCAGCAAGAGGGAAAAATATGGTAAACTTTTTAACTACATGGATTCCAAAAATGTTAAACCTCCCTGAAGCCCCATCATATGGTATAGAGAGGGAACACAGATCCCTATCAACAACAAATTCAAACAAGAAAACTTCAAATCCAAGATCTATAATAGTAAAATGCATTTCCAGTCAGGACAAAGACTTAGTTGTAAAAACTGCCTGGTCTATATCACCCATCAAAATAGATGATAACCTTATCAGATTTGACAACGACTTTTCTTCTTTGCTTGTCTCAAAAAGGAAAGCATGTATTCCCTTGCTGAAAAGTCTAAAGAAATCTGGAATAAAAAAAATCTAGTTTACATAGCAAAACTAAGGGCCGGATTCACGATGGCTTGCATGGAGTCTAAGAGTAGAGTAAGACTCCATGCAGCCATCATGTCCGACGAGTGATCCACGAACAGCCTGTAGGGGCGTGTAAGAGAGCTCCTAAAACGGCTCTTACACAGACAGGGTTTGGATATGCAAATTACCTCACTTGCAGCCGAAAGGCATGCAAATGAGGTAAATTTGCGATCCAAGAAGCACAAACCTGTCCGTGTAGGAGTCGTGTTAGCTGCAGAAATGTACTCAGTTGACAACTGAGTACCGTTCTGCAAATAGCACAATGGAGCCTTGTCAGCTCCAAATAAAGGTTGCATATGTTCCAGGAAGCATGCTAATGGCCAAATATGTGGCCACTGGCAATGTACCCACATGCAAAATTAAAATAAAAATGTTTTTTTTTTTTTTTTCGGCGATTGCCGATGTTTAAACGTAGCGCAGCGCCACGCAAACGGGCTGAGCTGCAAAAAAACAGAAAAATAAAAATTATGAAAACCATCAATTTACAATGTAGGGGAATAGCAGGCTAAAAACAACATGGCCACCGAGTAGGGGTTGCTAAGGGGGGAAGCTCAGTGTAAGACAAGTAACTAAGCATTAGTAGGCAATCCTATGTAAATGAGTGTTAGGATACTGAATCGCACTTTTACATAGCAAATGAGCACATTCCCTGGAGTGTAGGAGTAGAATAAGGGGAGTAACAGAGTAGGAGATAGGTAACATCACAGGGGGGTATGTATGAAAGAAGTGAAGCTCATTGGAGCAGAGTGGCATGTGAAAGCTGTCAGTTAGACATCATGGAAACAGGTGTATCAACAGGTAGACAAAGGAAAGCTAAGAAATGGAAGGTGTATACTGTGGATAACACCAAAGTTTCTTGCTGAGCATGCATGCGCACGTGTGCGCGCTGGGAAGCCCGAGTAAGATGGAGTGCACACGTGTAAACGTGAGTGCGCACGTTTAAGCCGGAGTAAGCATGTAGAAGCCTGTTTAAAGACTTGTAAGCATGTTTGCGCTGGTGTGCGCGCGTTTTAACCTGAATAAGCAAGTTGTAGTCCATCTAAGCATGTGTGCGCGTGTGTTAGCTGCTGTGCGCATGTTTGCCCTTGTATGCACGTCACTCCCCCCTGAGGAAACAGACAGGAAAAAGGAAGCACAACAAATTGTAGGAAGCTACCAGGGAATATTAGCAGAGCTAGCAGGTGCAAACAGTCAGAATCAGGCAATTACACAGGCAGAACAGTAGCCCAGCCCAGCACTGAAAACTCTGCAAACAGTGCAGTATGTTTCTCTCAAGAGACACTGCAACACTGGAGTAAGCTACTAGAAGTGAAAACTGAAAAAGCTTCACACAGACAAAAATGCTAGGGGCTGCCATAGCTGTTATAAGGCAACATATGCAACATGCTGAGGGTGGTGACAATGCAAATGCTGCCGGACAACCCACAGTGAGGAGACAGAGAAGAGTGTACAGGCCCAGGGTCACCTACCAGGGGTTACATGAGCTGGAGATAGTGGAGCACTATAGAGTGGACAGAGACCTCCTGCAGCAAATTGTTGAGCTGTGCAGGCCACGCCTCACACACAGAACCACCAGAGGGGAACCCATCCCAGTGGAAACCAAGGTATGTGTTGGCCTAAGAATACTAGCAACAGGTACCTTCCAGAGACCAACTGGTGATACGATGGGGGTATCACAGGCATCAGCATCCAGGGTACTGCACCAGTTCCTGGATGCCATGTCAGCACATGTCGGTGATCATGTATATTTACCCAATTCCCGTGAGGTATTGGCCAGCAATATGCGTCTCTTCCAGCAATTAGCGGAATACCCTGAGGTAGTGGGTGCAATAGACTGCACGCATATATGCATCAAAGCACCAGCCGGTGAGCGGGGTAGGGCCTACATTAACCGCAAGGGCTTCCCCTCTATCAACTGCCAGGTTGTGTGTGATGCCCAGGGCATAATAATGAATGTGTGTGCTGGCTGCCTTGGAAGCTACCATGATTCAAAGAACAAGGCAGGAAACCACTGGATAAACACTTTATATAAGTAAAGCTTTCGGATACAATCCTTTCTCAATACAAAACAATGCATAGAACCAGCTCTTTATATATAGGTCCAAATATATCACATGACATGCAGCCAAAATCACATGATATGTCATCCAAATCACAAAAACATTTTAAAGAAACATTTAAAAAAAAAACTTTTTTAAAAAACTTAATACAAAAACTTGAAATACTTTAATAAAACTTTAAAAAAATATATATATTTAGATAAAACTTTAGGCTAAGAGAGATTAGCTTTACTTAATTTAACTAAAATAGGTTTGAGACTGACTTGGCTATTCAAGGCTGGTTTTGAATCACTCATAAGTCTCAAGATCCATTCATATTCTTTAATTTCTAAGTGATTATTTAGGTCCCCTCCCCTAGGTGTAGGTGTAACGTGGTCAATAATTCTAAACCTAAAAAATGCTGCTGACCAAATTCCTGTATATGTTTGAATAGTGCATTCCTGTCATAGCATCTCCTAATTTCTGACTTATGTTCAGTCATCCTGTCCTTAAGCCTGCGGGTAGTTTTGCCTACATAGAAAGCATTACATGCCTGGCAGGTAGCCAAGTAAACCACATGGGTAGTAATACATGTACCTGCTACTCTAAAACTAAATGTCCTACCATTGATAGGATGCACAAACGTATCATTTTCTGTACTACAAATGTCATCACAACAAGAACAGTTGTGACATTTGTGAGTACCATATTTCACTATAGTAGATACAGGTGTAGTCCTCTCAAAGTCCTTGTAGCATAGTGAACTCTTAAGGGTCCTCATATTCTTATAAGAGAAATTGGGTTTAGGTCCCAATAAACTTCTTAGTTCATCTGATGCCATCAAGATGACCCAATTATCAGATATAATTTTTCTAACAGCGGTGTCCTTAAATTATATGTAGTTACATATCTAATAGGTGCTACAGATGTTTGTTTGCACCTGGAGTCAATACTAACAACATCCTCATACAAAACTGGTTTAAATAAAGTCCGCCTATCTTCCTAATCTTAATGACCTGTTCATAAAGTAGAGATCTATCATACCCACTAAGCAAAAAATCATTAACCATCTCATTTAATTGTACTTCAAAGCAGTCATCATCGGTATTAAGCCTACTGAGTCTGCAGAATTGAGATTTAACAGTACTTCTAAATATGTGAGGTGCATGCATGCTTGTGGCATAAGTGTATCTACCTGAACAAACTTCTTTCCTAAAGATACTAGTTTGTAGTGTATCTCCAGCAAGATCTAACTTCAAATCCAAAAATGTAATAGAAGTTTCAGATACTGTCATCTTAAACTTTAGAAAAGTAGATGCAGAGTTTAGATATTCCAGAAATTTTCAAGATCCTCATGGCTACCTTTCCAAAGTAGGAGGCAGTCATCTACAAAGCGTTGAAAAAATGTGATATTACTTTTAAATGGGTTCCCATCACCAAACAAATGCGTTCTTTCCCACTGATACAGTATCAGGTTAGCATAAGTATTGGCTACAGAGGTACCCATAGCCACCCCTGTAAGTTGTAAATATGTGGAGCCATTAAAAGGAAGATGTTGTTTTGCAATGTAACATCCATAAGGCTGCAGATAATTTCAACTTTGTTGGGATTATCACATGTATGTGTCCACAACAATTCTCTTAAAAGCTCCAGGCCTATATCATTAGGAATAACGGTGAAGAGTGATACAATGTCCAAAGAAACTAAAAGATACTTATTGTTGACTAAAGAAGCTTTTTCTTTATCCATCCATCTCCTTAATTTCTGTAATAAATCAAAGCTATCTTTAATGATAGAATCACATTTAGCCAGGTATGGAAGCAGTTGCCCATGTAGATAAATCGAGATGGGTTCTGTAACCCAACCCGCACCAGAGACAATAGGTCCAGTTCCTGGATGCCATGTCAGCACATGTCGGTGATCATGTATATTTACCTAATTCCCATGAGGTATTGGCCAGCAATATGCGTCTCTTCCAGCAATTAGCGGAATACCCTGAGGTAGTGGGTGCAATATACTGCACGCATATATGCATCAAAGCACCAGCCGGTGAGCGGGGTAGGGCCTACATTAACCGCAAGGGCTTCCCCTCTATCAACTGCCAGGTTGTGTGTAATGCCCAGGGCATAATAATGAATGTGTGGGCTGGCTGCCTTGGAAGCTACCATGATTCCCATATCTGGCATCTGACGCAGCTGTACCAGACATTTGCCAATGGGGACATCCCACATGGTCACCTACTGGGGGATGCTGGCTATGCACTGGAGCCGTGGCTGATGACACCCATCAGAAACGCACACACACCTGAACAGGAATGCCATAATGAGGCACACGCACAAACACATAATGTAATAGAGCGTGTGTTTGGGCTGCTCAAGTCACGGTTCTGGTGCCTGGACACATCTGGTGGAGCCTTGCAGTACTCACCAACTACATGTACCCAAATTGTCATGGTATGTGCTATGCTACATAATATAATTCTGCAAAAACAGCTGCAGCAGGACCAGCATAGGCCCAGCCCAAACAGCCCCCCACCATTGCCAAGGCCATCACAGGCAGAGCGTGACTCGGAGGAGAAACAACCTGAGCCTGCCCCAGTAGGCAAAAGGAGGCGTGCCCAGTATGCCTTGGCCTTGGCAAAGAGGCAACGCATAGCACATACACTGGCTCAGTAGGAACCCTGGAAATTATATCTCTCTCTCTGACTCACACATATAGTAAACGGGATGCCTAAGTTGACACAACCTGCTTTCAAACATGTACAGGGAGTGTAGTATGTGCATCCAACATAGGCAGCCCTGCAGCACCATCTGAGGAATGATTGCCATGTGTTAAGCAATGTAACACCATGTAGTATATGCAAATTTGATGACCCTGAGTAACATCCTACCCTCACCAAGCATGATGCCACAATATGAAGACAAGATGATCAAGTACAACAATTGGCTTAAGTATTGTTGTTAGTCAAAGGGGATCCAATGCCTGTCAGCCTGGGATGACATGCTGAGCAAGACACGATGCTCAGCTAGGGATGTCTTGCACCTATCACCCCTGGCCTTTTGGATACTGGCAAAGGCTGTTGTCACCCCCATAGTGCCTTGAATAGGTAAGGCTCAAAACACAAACCCACCTCCATAGGTATCACAAGGGATATGAAACTAGAAGTAATGCTACCCAATGCCAGAAGTCTAAACTGCAAGATGCATGCAGACCAAACTCTCCTCAGCATGGAGAATGTTGATATCTGTGCAGTAACAGAAACCTGGTTCAAGGCTCCCAAGAGCACCCTAGCACTACCAGGTTACACCTCATACCATGCTTTACAGCCCCAAATCATGGACCAAACTACAAAATGAGGGTGAGTATCAATAATTGTCAAGGATACCCACACCCCCAGGTTGGTGCCACAGCATGAAGCAGCACAGACTATCCATGTGCAAGTAACAGTGGCTAAAACTGCCTCCCAGTTTGTAGCCTGTTACAGACCACCCTCCTAAATCCAGGAACCCCACTTGGCCTACTTGAGAACACATGAAAATATGAAGGTCTCTCCAAACAACATTATATTGGGCGACTGTAACTACCCAAACATAGACTGGGAGCATTATTCTAGCTCCAACACCCTAGGCCAAAGGTTCCTAGAATTCATAAACCGAAATGCTATGGAACAACTTGTCACCACTCCCACAAGAGGGGTAAACATACTAGACCTGATAATCACCAACATGGGGACTGTATGGCCAAGACGAGAAGTGTATCCCTCACTGGTAAGATCAGACCATAGAGTAATCTCACTGGATATTCACATCCTGATCCCAGTCCCTGGCCAGAAAACCACAGTGAAAAACATGTGTAAAGCAAATTATGCACTCCTCCAAACTGAGGTGGAATCCATTAAAGCCCTTGTGCCTGTGGAAAATATGGCCCAGACCTCAGAATCCTTTATAAATGCATTCTATGAACACCTTCAGGAATGCATGGATTATGCAATCCCAAATAAAACCAAGACCCAATCCCCCAAAGGCAGGTATCCTGTCTGGTGGACCCCAGCCATTAACAAACCATGCAAGAGAAGGAGGAAGCTACTACATGATAGAGCAAAACCCAAAAAGGGAGGGCATCACTGATCAGTATTATGACAAAAAACTATGGCTACACATAAAATCCTCTAAGGCCAGCTACGAGATAAAAATTGTACAGGACACTAAGGATAATCACAAGGCTTTCTTTACTGATGGTAGGAACCTGGGTGGGAATTCCCAGATATGCTCAGAATTAGTCCAAAATGACAAACAATACACCAAACCCACAGACATTGCCAACATCTGACCTGACAGGTTCAGTGAACCCCCCCCCCCCACCCAGCAAAAGGCCAAATGTCTATCCCAGCAGAGTGCTGGCCCCCTGACATCACAGATGCTCAGGTAACAGCCAGCATCTCCAAAGCAAAACACACAGCATCAATGGGACCAGATGGTGTCCCGGGCTGCGTCCAACATGAAGTCCAAGAAGAATTGAACACCAAATAAAACTTCTGCTCAATCTCAGCCTTACCACAGGATATGTACCCAAAGAGCAGTGTACAGCAACAGTGGTCCCTCTCCACAAAGGTGGTGCCTGAATGGATACTGCAAACTATCACCCCAGAATCCTGACTAGCTTGGTCTGCAATGCTATGGAAAGGATCATCATGGACCTCAGAAATAAAGATATTGGGGACCTACAGACACTGGACCCTACCCAGTTTGGCTTTCTTAAGGGCAGATCCTGCTCCTTAAACCTGGTTGAGTCATTTGAAACAGTCACCAAGGCCATTGATGAGGGGAAGGTGGTCCACACAGCCTACCTGGACCTTGGAAAAGCCTTCCATACAATACTCCACTTGGTCATTATAGATAAGTTCACCAGCTTAAATATAACCCCCTATGTCACTAGATGGGTTGCAAACTGGCTCAAGGGCAGAACTGACATGGTCAGAAATGCTGGAGCCATGCCAGAGTCCAAACCAGCTACAACTGGCATCCCACAAGGCTCGGTCCTAGGACCCCACTTGTTTGGTATATATTTCTCGGAGGTACAGGCCAACATGGAAGGACTGTGTCTGAACAAGTTTGCAGATGACTACAAAATGGGCGCCATATCTGACCCTCCGGCTGACACAAGCATCCTACAAAAGGACCTCATAGAAACAGACAACTGGTGCCAGAGCCATGTCATCAAGCTAAACACAAAAAAGTGTATAGTCATCCCCTTTGGAAAAACAGTAAGTGCCCACCAATACCAACATAGGTGGTAACCCATTAAGTACAGAAGAAGTAATAAGAGACCTGGGGACACGAGTTGATAGAAATCTCGCATTTGACAACCATGTGGCCGTAGTGGTTATAAAAACATTTCATATACCCACCTAATCATGAAGGTATTTACATCTATATCAGGGGAGGTCATTGTGCCTCTTCAGTCATCCTTCATCAGGCTCACAATTGAGTACAATGCCCCATGTGGGATGTACCTTAGCAGACACCTCCAGCAACTGGAAAGACCCCAAAAGTACCTCACCAGGAGGATCAAAGGGCTCTAACAGATGCCATGTGCTGCCTGATTAAATAAACTGCAGCTCCACACAGTGGCATACTGCCTGCTCAGAAGTGATCTGTGCCTGATGTATAAAGCCATGTCCAACCTGGAATCAATGCGCATGCTGCACCTTGTAAAATCTGAATCCCATTGAGCTATGCACATAAGAGACTTGAACCTCAGCACTGAAATAAATAGGACATGCTGTAGTGATTGATCCATAACCCAGAAGCTCGCTCCACTATTGAGTAAATTCACAGTCTAGGTTAGCCAGAGAGTCCCTCATTGACTCTCTTCAAGAGGAATCTTGATGAGTGGATGGGAGATTGTAGGTTTACCCTGGGTATCACTTTTATGTCACAGTTAGACAGAGGCACAGTATACTAACCTTGAAAAATGTCATGGCAAACTCCAGTTAGAATGTGTTTTGAAGGACAAACACACTCTGACTAGGATTAGAAATGCCCTAGGGCACATAACCTAGTGTTTGTCAATGTCCACCCAAGTTGCGGAATACACCAGTAATGTTGGACAAGCCTGGTTTAAGTAGGCCATAGCTGAACAAAATGCAACGTGGTCATACCTTAGTCTGGTGTGCTCAGTATGAATATTATAAGCAGTGATGGGACTCAAACCCAGGATACTATGCACCAGAGTGAAAGGACTGAACCACTACACTATGACAATATTACAATGCTTGGTCAGTATGAAAGAATATTGACATGTGTATGCAAACTGTCCCGTGGAAACCCTGCAGGACAGCATAATCCCTGTTGGGTTCAGACACAAAGCAGTTGGGCAGTAAGAACACAACATGACTTCCAACACACACACTATAAATGTCAAATATTGTTCAAGTTCACACACAACCACAAATGTAGTGGACCTCAGATCTCAACATATGGAAAAGTCACACTGGGCATGCTCACACACTTTGATAAATGAGACATATGCCAGGCAACAAACTGTGGAAAGCCTGAACTGGGCATGCTCACACACTTAGGCCATGTCTCAGTATAGCAGTCGGCCACACATATCTGGCATTTGTATGTGTTAAGCCAGGAACCTCCCACAATACAGCAATCTGCCCAGTGCACACAGTTAAATGACAACAGAGACATAAGTAATATACTGGAAACCTGTCATGATCAAACATCTTCCACAGATACACAAGTTGTTCATAGAAACAGGGAAAGCTATGGCAATAAAGACCTGCAAACAGTTTATCAGCAACAAATATTGTGCATCCCAAACATAAACATATGGGTGCAGAGGTCGATACTAGGCTGTTTGCCCTAGGGAATACATAAGCCTAGCCAGAATGTATTTGGCATCTGCCTCCCCAGTACAGTAGCCCACTGTGCCTCTGTAAAGTAGGTCACAGAAGGCACTGTTTAAGGCTAGTTTGCTGTGCCTCCGTCAAGCAGGGACACAGTGGAGATCCCAGGGGTTGAATTTGCAATGTCACATCCATGTGGCTGAAGTTTGCTGGAAGAGGGTTGGCGAGGGGCTATGTCTAACATTAATTGGGATTCAATTCCAGACTGAGGGGAGCCTTATCTGTAGTGTCTGGGCAATTTCACTGTCAAAACTTGCAAGTGATGATTTTGAGGGATTGAAGTGTCTTGCCAATACTGTTCAGAGATGTCCTCCCTCTGTGGGATATTGCTCTGTTATGTATTAGCTCTCTCCTTCTGTTGTACAGCTTATATATGGCTGGTGCCAACCAGACAGGTCTCCTGTTGTGGAGGAGTCTTGGTTTTATTTGGGATAGCATGATCAATGAAAACCTGCAGGTGGTCATAGAATGCATTTGTAAAGGATTCTTCAGATTGGGCTGTATAATCCTCCAGCACAGGGCCTTTGAAGTATTCCACCCCAGTCTTCACAAGTGCAAAGTCTGCTTTTGAGAAATACTTTGTTAGCAGTGATTTCCTTGCCTGGGGGTGGGGATGGGATATGGACGTCCAGGGAAAGTTGGTTATGGTCAGATCTTAACAATGGTGGTCTACCTCTGGTGTGGAACATAGAGTCCCCATGTTGGTGATGTTCGGGTCCAATATTTATTCCCCCTTGTGGCTGTGGTGACTGGTTCTGCCATAGCACATGGATTCACAAATTGTAGTGGCTGTAGGTTGATGTTGTTGAGGCCTGAGTAGTTCCCCCAGTCAATATTCCTGTACCTGAAGTTAACCACTGTAATGGCATATGTGAACACCTTCATATCCTACACTGTTCCCAGGGAAGCCAAGTGTGGTTCCTGAATATGGGGGGGGGGGGGTTGGTCTGAACTACACACCAAACCAAAAGGCAGTTTTGCACAATGGTAGTTGTATATGTATGGCCTGTCATGCTTAGTGCAGTTGTAACAACCCAGAGGTGTGTGTATCTGTGATGTATATGGATACACCCCCTGGTTGTGTTGTGTGTTACAAGTCCTGTGTTCACGAAGCATGGTATAAAACATAACCAGGCAGTGCTGATGTGCATATGTGACCCTGAACTAGACGTCTGTTAATGCATATATATTGTTATCCCCCATACTGAGGGATAGTAATAGATGTACATACCTCTTTGTAAAAACTGATGTCAGCACCCTATAAATACTGCAGGAGACGAAAAGCCACCCAGTAATGCGAATAGCGCGCTCTGCTAATGCGTCTCTCTCAAATGTCATAACATAATTAGGTAGGGGTTTGAATCCTGCAAATGCTGTGTGTGTGTGTTGGGGGGGGGCAGGGTGTGTGCATGTGTGCAATTCTCTTTGAAAGAAATGTCCCTTTTGACAACTGGAATAACACACTACATGATGTACATTCCTCTTTGTAAAGACTGATGATGTCAGCACCCTATAAGTACAGCAGGAGAAGCGAAACCACCCAGTAATGCGAATAGCATGCTGTGCTAATGTGTCTCTCTCAAGTGTCATAACAAAGTTAGGTAGGGGTTTGAATCCTACAAAAGCCATGTGTGTGTTTGTCAATGTGTGGTGGGTTTTGCTTTTATTATTGTATGACATATAATTATAACAGTAATTTCAATGCACACATCAGGTATGTGTGTGCCACATACAGATATGTACCTGTGACCTTCAATAGTTCCTATGTGTGAAGCCTGCCTCATATGAATACAGTTGTTACCTTTGCCAGCATGTGCTGTGGATTCCCAGACCGCACACCATACATGTATGTTGATGACAATGCAGGCTACTGCAGTGATCTGTGTCCTAGGCCAACTGGGTGACACACAATCATGAAAGCTGTGATATATTAATGTGGGTGAGGGTTCATGTCTGGAGTATATGTCACACATGTTATAACACAGCAAAGTCTGTGAGTAATGGATATCCAGTGTAGGTGTATGGCAACTGTTGCTGATATGCATAAAGACACCTTCTTGCTTAGGCGATACACCAAGGGACTGCACAATACCTTTGGAAATGTGAATACCACAGGATAGACAAGAAAACACTTGTCCATATGTACACACCATTACCCATTCTACATGATGGGTGCTGCCACCTACATGGTACTATTGGAATACTATGTTAAGTACATGCTGATGACAAAGTTACAGTTGTGTTACAGTAATAGAGCATGGCTTGGACAACAGGTATATGTCTGTATGATACCCTTGTGGTGGTCATGTGTCATGTGCAGAATGCATTGTAGGCCACTGTATGCATTTCTAGTCGTGGATGAACATATCCCTAGTGTGTTGGCATGTATTTGAGACTGCTATATGGCAAACAGTATTCTTCCCAGGGATGTGTGGGGCTCAGTAAGAATGGCTACATGGTATAGTGTAGTACTACAGGGATATCACTGACACTGGGTTTCCTACATCTTTGTATCAGTTGAGGATACATCATGTAATAGGTTCATAGGTTCATACTAGGCTATCTGCCCTAGGGCAGTTATAAGCTTAGCCAGACTGTGTTTGGCTTTCGTCACCCATTTTAAATGAATTTTGCTATGGCCTTTTTCCAGGTTAGTATACTCTGCCTCTGTGTAACAGTGACACAGAAGTGAGACGTTTGTGCTGAACCTGTCAGCAATGATGTTGGCAATGTATGTGGCTTATGTGTATTCTTTGTCATTTAGGACTACTTCTGAGCATATCTGGGAATTCCCACCCAGATTCCTAACATAACTAAAGAAAGCCTTGTGATTATCCTTAGTGTCTTGTGCAATTATTCTCTTGAAGCTGGCCTTAGACAATTTTATGAGTGCCCGTATTTTGTTCCAAATACTGATCAGAGATCCCTTCCCTTTGTGGGATATTACTCGATCATGTAGTAGCTACCTCCTTCTATTGTTTTCTGTTATGTGGCTGGGGTCCACCAGAAAGGATGCCTGTCTTTGGAGGATTGGGTCTTGGTTATATTTGGAATTGCATGATCTGTGCATTCCTGAAGGTGTTCATACAATGCGTTTATAAAGGATTCAGCAGTGTGGGCTGTATTTTCCACAGGCCCGGGGGCTTTGAAGGATTCTACCTCTGTCTCGGTTTTGAGGTGTGTGGAATTTGCTTTAGACAACTTTTTCACTGTGGTTTTCTGGGCAGGGGCTGGGGTTGGTATATGAATATACAGTGAGATTACTCTATGGTCTGATCTTACCAGTGAGGGATACACTTCTGGTCTGGAGCATAGAGTCCCCATGTTGGTGATGATCAGGTGCAGTATGTTTTCCCCTCTTGTGGGAGTGGTAGCAAGTTGTTCCATAGCATTTGAGTTTATGAATTCTAGGAACCTTTGGCCTAGGGTGTTGGAGCTACAGTAATGCTCCCAGTCTATGTGTGGGTAGATGAAGTTGCCCAATATAATGTTGTTTGGAGAGACCTTCACATATTCATGTGTTCTTAAGTAGGCCAAGTGGAGTTCCTGGGTTTAGGAGGGTGGTCTGTAGCAGGCTATGAACTGGAAGGCAGTTTTACCCACTGTTAGTTGCACGTGGATAGTCTGTGAGGCTTCATGCTGTGGCACCAACCTGGGGGTGTGGGTATCCTTGACAATTATTGATACTCACCCCGTTTCATAGTTAGTTCCATGTTTTGGGGCTATAAAGCATGGTATGAGGTGTAACCTAGTAGTGCTAGGGTGCTCTTGGGAGCCTTGAACCAGGTTTCTGTTACTGCACAGATATCAACATTCTCCATGCTGAGTAGAGTTTGGACTGCATGCATCTTGCGGTTTAGATGTCTGGCATTGAGTATAATTACTTCTAGTTTCTTATCCCTTGTAATACCTATGTAGTTGGGTTTGTGTTTTGAGCCTTACCACCAGAATGCAAACCATTGACATTGGTAAACCGTATGACCCACAGCATACTGTCAAACCATGTCATACATACATGTGACCCCAGGTGAGACATATGTGTAGTACAACACAAAGTGGCCACCAATATTTACTACAATGTATGACTACTGTGTCACATGGTGCATGTCACCCTTGCCATGTGTGCACTACGCATCTACATGCAGAGAATGCAACTCTACCTTGATCACAAATGTACACCTGCTAACTCTGTGCTGCAAACATCACACATGTACTGTCCAGTCCACAACACATGCAGGCACAGGTACACACAACTGCCATATGGCACATGTGTAGACATTACACTTTTGGAATTAACACTGGTGTATAAAAAACTACAATGACAATCATAGTGTTAATGCATCAGGCATGCTGGGATATACCCACAATGATATCATTACACTGTACTGTTAACAACATGATAATATTATTACAGTGCTATGTAGTCACCCTGTGCATCAGCACCATGCTATCCTGTTCCTGCATCAATGTTACAGATTGCAGGAGGTGGCACAGTTTCATCATATGCACAGGGTGTGTACTTGGTTTGCCAGAGTCTGCCATTGACACATCCAATTGACATGTATGTGTGTGTGTGTTAGTGAGGGACAACAGTACAACATGGGGCAATGTTGATGCGGTGTGTGTGTGTGTGTATGTGTTAGCCCTAGGTGTTAGCATTATGCATGTGTGTATCCATGCACACAGTTCCACCACATGGCTGCCATATACGGGTGTTTGTGGACAGCCACAGACTATACCTACCAGGTCATACAGATCACTGTCTCTGGCCACGGACACGGTACCTGTGCCTGGCAGGGGTGCTATGGACAGTATCAGGTACTAAGCCAGACTGGCTGCTGTCATCAGAAGCAGTGAGTTGCTGACTGGACACATGTCCCTGCTGGGACTGTCCAGAGCCACGTGCACATGGTCTTCTAGAACGGTCTGATGACAGCACAGACCCAGCATTGCTGGGGCTGGTACTGGCACTATGGGAGTGGCTGTGGGTTTGTTGTCATCCGCGACAACTGCCAGCTGCTGATGTTGCTGGCATACATCCACGTCGATGCCTCAACCGTCCTGCATTGCCCTGGCTCATGGACATGTAGTTGTGGAATAGATCTAATGTGTCCCCCCCAACGTCTATCAATGACCTCGCCGACAGTACGGATGGCAGCCATAACGTCACGCATAGTGTCATTCATAGCAGTGCAATGTGCTCTAAGCTCCCTCAGACTCTGTCTGGTGTACCATTCCATACATGCCTGTGCCTGCATTACAGCCCGGACCATAGCTGAGGTTGAAAGACCTCTGTGGGCACGTCTGACAGGGGCAGTACGACCACGGATGCTCCCACAAGAACCCCTGGACATCTGCCTGTGTGGTACCATGTCAGGATTCTGGCCATGGCTGCTGTGAGGGGATGCATGTGCCACTGATACCACATTACCCTGGTCAATGCCCACTGTAGTCTGTCCCTCAGCTAAGGACATTGGTGACAATGGATGTATCGGCAGGATGACTGTGCGCATTGATGGGGTTGACTGCTGTGTACTGTCGATTGGCTGACCAACAACAGACCTTGTCACACCTCCCTGTGCCATTACACATGTATCATCATCACTACACCAGCAGTGGCTTCAGGTTCCCTGCTGCACGCCAACAGAGCAACACCAGAACCTGTGACAGGAAGACAGGAAACACAGTTTACAATGTGTACACAATGTTACCACACATGCAGACGGGCACACTTGCACACATGCACACATGCACATGGGCACACGGGCGCACATGCACACATGCACATGGGCACACATGGGCACACATGCACAAAGGCACACATGCACACGGGCACACATGCACAAAGGCACACATGCACATGGGCACACATGCACACATGCACAAAGGCACACGGGCACACATGCACACATGCACATGGGCACACATGCACACATCCACACGGGCACACATGCACTCATGCACACATGCACACATGCACACTCCTCAGTACAGCAGATACAAACACACACACACCTGCAATCCAGCACATACACAATACTGTTTGAGGGTATTATTAGTATTAATATTATTATTACTATTAATAGTATTGTTATTACACACTCACCAGTATGGATTGGCTGCATTGCTGTTACTCCAGAGGGACCTGCACAAATAAGAGAGTTATTGTCAGTGGCTACAACTGTGCCATTGATACTGTGAGTATGCTACAGTACAGTAGTACAACAGTTGGCTTTCACAGGTGTAGTGATGATATTCAGAATATCAATCTTGCACAAGAATAGGCAGGATAACAGCTACACACACAGTTTACATCTCACACATGCATAAACTACCAGTGCAGAGAACAGTCAACTACAGATATGGCATGTTACCTGCACACTGCATGTCCACATGCTGGGTGGCTCCGGCCTCCATCATGACACATGTCTGTGGATGTTGTTGTTGTTGGCCTGGAGCCACAACACTTAGGAGTAGCTCCTCTACTCTGGTGAGGGGGGGTGGATAGGTACCCCACCACCTGTGGCAAGCTGTTGTCTGTGGATATCAGACGCACGCTGACGGACATTTCTAATTAAATCACTGCAGTGATGGTGTACCTGCTCATATGTCCAGTTATGCATGCCTATGTCATTTACCTGACGGACAAGGTCTTGCCACAGTGCAGCCCTCTCCTGCTGGTTCTGGCTCGTCCTGGAAAACAGTGTATTGAAATCCCGCACCAGGCTCTGGTGTATCTCCTCATCCCCTGCAACTGAATAACACGGGTTGCGGTGATGCACCATTGCCCTGGAAGGAAAAGATAAATATGTGAGCAAGTCATATGGCACACGTAATACTCTACTGTACTGATATCACTGAACTGCCATATATAGCATCTGTCTGTCTATCACGGGATACACATGTACATTGCCACATATCAGTACTCAGCCTACAACTGTGTGACAGTGCCTGCCACACTCCATACAACAAACTAGTATACACCAGCACTCAGCACACTGTTTGAGGTACAGTGCACAACCTCACACTGGGGGTATGTACCAAGCTACTGGATGGAGAATATTGTCATCCCATGCAATGCATGCAATGCACATCTACAGTTTCACTGGTAATCCACCCTAGTCTTTGCTGCCATACCCCTACCTACACCACAGTCGTACACAGGAAACTACTGCACAACATATGGCAATCTAGTATGTTAGTATCCCAATAACTGACACATCTTTCTCTGGCCTCACAACAAGGACACAGACTACCATGACAGACACAAAGTCACGCTGAGCAATCACACCATTACAGACCTTGCACACAGTCAGTGTCACACTCATTCCACCTCACATAGTTGGTATTGCAATGAGTACATGTGTGTGTGCATTGTGTCATAGGTAGGTACTATGCTATTGGCCCTGGGCCTACGACAGCATAGCCTTATGCTACCCTACCCCTTGGGAGACATGTAATGTGATTGTACTTACGCCTGTCAAACAGTTACACAGAGGTGACTCACACGGCATATTACCTATCCCCATAACATTCATCAGGGGTATGTCTGACATCTAGTAATGAGGAGCCTTGTTTGTTAATGCTGGGTGGTTTAGTCCAGGGTATGGCAAATTTGTGGATATCAAAGGAGAGGCTATTGTACACTTGTTTCCCATGTTCGCTTCTGACACCTCCAGTAGTAGGCAGGCAACCACCTATGTGGTAGTTAGTGGTTAAAGTGTTTTGGAATGGGGTATGGTACTCCTGTATCCACACTGGTGTTCAGTCCATGCCTTGGTCCCCAGGCAGCTGTTGCAATTCATCTGCCCCCATGTCCCTCTCTCACTCTATATATATATATATATATATATATATATATATATATATATATATATATATATATATATATATATATATATATATAGATATAGATATATTCATATACATACATATCTATAGTCATTCATATCTATCTGTATATGTGTATGTATCTACATATATCTATATATGTATGTGTCTATTACATCTATATGTATATACATATTCTATCTATCTATCTATATATGTCTATATCTCTATCTATACATACCTCTCTATGTACATATTTATATATATATATATATATATATATATATATATACATATATATATATATATACACACACATACACACACATGCTTATAAACATCCATTGCTGTACAACTACATGTACATCTTGGCACATAGAATGCCCACCTTTCATGGTGGGGATGTCACTTCTGTAACAGTTGTGAGGCATACCATTCTGTAATGATATTGCACAGTGTTGTGCAGAATGCATTATGCTGTCCTCAGGCCGTATAGCTGTAGCAGGCCTCACTGGCTCAGTCCCACAGAAGTTCACCACCACATGACATATACCTGCACTGCATGCTGTTTTCAATGCCACACACTACAACCTACATTGATATGTGCACATAGTAACCTTCAACTACATATGTATGCCCAGCCTTCGCTAACGGTTGCAGTATGTCCCTTGCCCTATGCACATCTTCATATACATATAGATACAGACTGCTGACACATATTGATGGTTCACAGTATGTAGATTATTAGATTATGTAGTTTACATTACCTTTGTCTCTGGATGCCTCGCTGCCTGGATGGCTGGCTGCTTTTTTTTTTTTTTTTTTTGGGTCTCTGTCTCTGTCACTGTCTGTCTGTCTGTCTGTCTCTCTCTCTCTCTCTCCCTCCAGTTGCTGCAATGATATTATTGCATGTGTGGACTGGCAGTACAGGCTGCTTTTGTAGGTATCTGCACATGTGCATGTGATGGCCTCTGCACCAATTGGTGGCCAGCATTTACTAATTGCATGCAGCCTGCTGTGTGGTAATTGCAGTTCTCACTGTGATTTCAGGACACTGCTATAAAATGTTAGGTTAGGTAGGCGTAGGCCTTTCAGTTTTGCAAGGTGGGGACCATGCTGGTTTGCTGTGGACACTGTTGTGTCAGTCAGAAGGTTGGTATGTCTCTCATATCTAAGGCTGTGTTGTAGCCACTGAAATGCATGTTGTACTGAAACCTGACTATTGCTTCTTCCAGTTCATTCTTCTCAGTGTGTATGTTAACTCACACCTGCTAATGCTAACACTGTTTACATGGGAGTATGTACTTTCCTGTGGGACTTGTGGATTAACTGGTATACAACTGTAGCTCTTGCAATGTGTTGCTATGGCTTCACTATTTTCCCTTTACATTCACTCCTTGAAGGCCTGATATTTCTCTTTACTGGAATGTGTTGCTGTGGCTTTCCTATTTTCCATTTACATTCATTCCTTGTAATGCATGATATATTTCTTTCAGCAGTCAATTCTTATATGTTTGCTGTGGTTTGCTGGCACTGTATGCAGTCTGGTGAGGCCAAGGTCTGGGGTTTGACACTTACAAGGGTATCTTTTTTTGCGGCTGAGCAGTAGTAGGGCCTTGTATTTTGTACTAATAGTTATGAATATCAGGCACATGCAGTGCTTGTAAACTGCTATACTGTCCTTAGTTTGTTAGATGGCTACATCCTTTGATATTTCTGTGTTGTACTCCTACATGAGGGTGTGCTTGTGGAAGTAATTCTACAGCTATTTGCAGAGTGTGTAACAGCAGACAGGCTGATATGCCGGTGTGTTTCTGACACTTGCAGGCCTCAGATACTCTCAGGTATATATTTGAGCAGCCTCAGGGAAAGGTACATATCAGTGGGATACACCTGTGATATATTTCAGGTATTCTGCAGTTGTGACTGTGGGGACTGTGTGTGTGTTTTGAGCATATGTATTACTACACCATTTCTGACATGCAAGTAGTGTCTACTTTAACTTATTGATGGTGAACATTACGTGGGATTCCCCACCTTTCTGCCTACTGTTAGTACATTTCACAGGGAGTCAGTGGGGCACAGGTAACATTTTTTGACAAATCAAGGACATCCTTGTAAATCAGTCACAGTTGGGATGTCTGGCCTCATACCTATTCAAATATGGTGGTGTTTATCCTGCTCTGATACCGTGTGTGGTTTGTAAGGTGCTACTGTAACATTATTACCTACTAGCATGGCTGTTTCTCTTATCACACTCATGTAATGCAGTTCCACAAGAATTGCCACTAAACATACAGGGAACAAGCTTTGTGTAATGGCTTTGCTATATTCCCTTTACACTCACGCCTTGTATTTCATGATATATTTCTTTCAGCACCATGTTCTTGTATATCTGACATGGCTCAGTGGTAATTCATGCAGACTAGTGTTGCCAAGGTCCAGGGTTCGAGACTGACAGGGGTATTTTATTTTGCTGATGAGCAGAGTACAGGCCTTGTCATACAGAGTGACTAAGGCACTTTTAAGCAGTTGTAAGTGGGTTTGCGCTGGTTTGCGCGATGCTCACGCATGCGCACAGTCACTTAGCTACGATAACACTCACTTAGCTAAGCACACACAAGCGCACACCCGCTGACTACTGCTTAAAAGTGCTTACTCTTGCTAACACCCGTGCTAATTTATTTTAAAGAAAAGAAAATGGGGAGATAGGAGAGTGGTAAAAAAGGGGGCACAAAGAGGGTAGGACAGTAGGAAAACAAGCTCGGGATTTGCAGGAAGGATGTAAGGAAGGCCCATAGCCGCCCAATTCTTTATCAGCAACAGCTGTGCATATGTGTGTAATTTGGTGTGAAATTTGAAACCTTCCACCCCTGAGAGAGGGGTGAGGACAACAAAATATGTTGTACAGCCAATTTTAATTATCAGTTGACATGTCCAGCAGACATGTCTGCAAAATGGGCAGCTATGTATGGGGCGTAATTTTTTTGTGGGAACAGAGTGCCATTTTATTTTTTTTTTTTCAGGTGAGAGTGGAATGTGAGGTACAGGAAGTAGGTATATTTGGGGAGGTAGGTTGGGGAGGTTAACAGACAAGACAAACAAGATGCATACAGGGGTGGAGTATGACACTTGTGGGGGGGGCACAATTGACGGGGACGGATGTTTGGATATCGCGAGCCCATGAGCCCACAGATGGCAACAGTGGAACTGAGATCCTCACCCATGGGCAGTTACCACTGCGCCTTCACTGCCCAGGACAGGGCTGTGCTGGGGGCTGTATAGGACGGGTATGCACACCCGTGAGTTGCGCCACTCTCGCCTCAAGCTGGCTTAGGGGATCAAGCACAGAACACCTGATCTCGCTACGCACCACAGACCGGAAACTATGGAGGGTGAGTGGACGTTCTCCTCCGGCCATGCTTGCAGAGGGGGGGATGAGCCCCATCCCCTGCAGCACTTCCACCCAAAGGTGGCACAGGGCCACCGGAGGAGGTTCCGGCCTGGGCACTGGTGCCAGGTGCACTCGCCAGCTGAGGTAGGAGATGTGGGTCCACTGGAACCCGCCTTCCCTGTTGTCCTAAGTTTATCAGTATTTTATGACATTTTGGGTTAGTAACAAACAACACCATTCAAAATTATTTGCAACAGCATGCATCAGTATTCCCATTAATCAAACACCCATGAATTCCGAACATTGAACAGCAAGCATAACACATGCATATTTAGAACAACAGTGCACATTCCAACAGCATGCAGGGTTGATTGGTGGCAACAGGCCATCAGGTTTGGATATGTGAACAGGGCATATGCATCAACATACATGCAGATATGTATGAACCAACAGGACAAATGTCCATGGGAATTAATTGTGTATACACATACCCAGTTTGGTGTGGAATGGCATCATTTGTGAAAATAGGGTAGGGTGACGAAATATTACATTAACAACTTAAACTACCTATACATATGCTGTACATTCCTAGTAGGTGCAGATATATATCCCCTACATGTATTAGTACAGTTTCCTATATGTAACCTTAGGAATGTTGATGATGGGAATGTTATTGCTACATTAATATACATTCCATTTTTATTCATACATGTTCATATCTGGCTGTGTTCAGGTACAGCATCCTGCTACATTTGATTTATATGGCTCTAGACAACTGTTGATGTTCAGTATTTCATACAACCATACTATCTCCATATTGCAAGGGTACAGCAACATATCCAAATTGAGGGACAGACACATTCCAGGTTCAGTACTTTATTACACACATTTCACTCTTTGGTTGTGGCTGTCTCATTTGTTTCATTATGTACTCACTGCAGTATAACTTTATTTCAGATTATTACAGCTTTCTTGGTAGATTCATACCCTCTTTCTCACACTCTCACTTGTTTCATTTTTACATTTCAGGATGGTACTTAATTCTAGGCGTTATTAACATTTCTTACTGGGTTACAACAATCCTTTCCAACTGACTCACTTATTTCATATGGCAGATTTTAAAAGGGATGTATTTGACACATGTCTATCCTTTGTTGATTGATTACCACTCATTTTCAGGCTGAAGCAGTTATCTGATATTACAATACAGTTGGAAACTCTCTATTTGAGACTTATTTAATGTTTATTTCTGGATTACAGGCTGCATCACTTATCTAATCTTACAGTACTAGCAGAATCTTTCTTCTAGGCTTATTTGAACTTTATTAATATGTAACAACACTGAACTCTTTTACAAGCTGTCTCACTTATATTCTATAACAATTCCAGCAAAATAATTACTAACCTGCCTGGTGGCGCAACCTCACCAGCCTATCAGCATAGGCTCTCTGATTCATGGAATGGACACCTGCAGCTGCAATATAAATGATGTAATATTGGAACATACATCTCCATACTACAGGCTAAGATAATTTCTTACATACTTAATTACATGGCTACTTACTCAGTAGTGGGGCGTTGGGCATTTGCTGGGCCTATTGGATCCAATGGTTCAGTTAGTCCTGCTTACATCTCTTCAGATCCGCATGGTGGTGACGGACCTGTTCACCAGTCCTTGGAATGCCTGTGGCACTGGTGAGATCATGTGCCAACCGGTTCCACGCCTCTGCCTTGTATGCACCCCAGTGAACCTGGCCCTGCATGAGTTGTGCCTCATGATCATGGACTAGGAGCCAAACCATATATTTTGACTCTTCAACACCCCACCTCTGTGCTCTAAAGCGACTTCCCTCTCCTGCACCTGCCATCCTGACTGCAAACGGGTACCACAATCCGTTATGCTGTGTATTCCCTCCTATGGGGCTTATATATGCCCGTTGTCCCGCACTTATCTGTGATTGGCCATTTTGGATATTTATCAGCTTAAAAAAAACTGCTTTGTCATGCTTCTATTTCCATTCATTCCTATATATATGCCAATACTGCATTTCTCAGTACAACTGTCATGGCTTAGTGGTTCAGTACTTTGACTATGGTGCACAGTATCCTGGGTTCGAGCCTGTGCATTGTTTTTTTTTATTTTACTACTGTCTAGACAGGCTAGGAGGTGTGTCTGTGTAGAGGTGGCTTTGATACAGCTTGCTCAATGTTGCCCACCAGTAAGCTGGTTGGCGCAAACGGCTTACACTGGGCAACGCGTTATATGGCTATGAGCACTCATATTACACTGTGTGAAGTATTGCTCAACTACGGGCACTCATTTTAAGTGTGTTAAAGTGCTGCTCAAATCCAGGCACTCATATTACACCTGTTAAACCGCTGCTCACCTGAGGGCAGTCATATTAAGCTTGTTACAGCGCTGCTCACCTATGGGCACTCATATTAGGCTTCTTGAAGCCTTGCTCAGCTATGGGCACATAATCTTTTTTTTATATTTTATTGTGTCGGATTTATTCAAAAATACATGGCCCATTTCATATATATATATATATATATATATATATATATATATATATATATATATATATATATATATATGTCAGGGGATTGTTTCATGCTTATTTAACTAAAAATAGAGAATGATGTTGTGGGGGCTCGAACCGTGACTACCTCCTCTTTGGCCAACGTCTCTAGCGCTACGCTATTGCTACTTGGCTTAATTTGCATATTTAGATCTTATATGCTTTTCACTGTCTGCTAACTGTGGCTGAGCGGAGGGCATACCAATGCAAACGAACGCAACTACAGGCAAACATTTTGGAAATTAAAAAAAAAATTAAACTGTTATTTTTCCATTTTCCATTACAGTTGGGTTTATATTCTGTGGGGGCATGTGTGGTGTTGTGTTCCTTGACATTTCCGCGGACTCGCTCGTGGGAGTTTACTTTCAGTACTCTGACTCTTCTGGGGGCGTGTCCCTTTGCAGAACTCGGCATTCGGACACGCCCCCTACTTTCCTACATGGACTGTGTTAGCCTAGGGTATGATTCAGCATGCCCTCATGAATATGCATGGCATGCTGACGTCATACCATTAGACTGCAGCCTCCGTGTAAGACATATTAACTCTTACACGGAGGTTTCGTGAATCCTGCCCCAAGACTTTTTTGTCAGAAGGAAGAAAAACATTTCAAACACTGGAAAATGTTTATTTTGTACAGAAAAAACATAATCCCACTAAATAAATGGAGTGGACCTCATCTCTGAAAAGACATGCTACAAGAAATAAATGGACAGTGAAAGACAAAAATAAAAAAATTTGGGGACAAATTAAAATACTACATGTTGTTGTACAATGCATGGTTTTATAATTTGTTTTTGAAGCATTTCTGAATGGATTTCATCAAAAGGTACAACTTTTCATCTTTTCATATTAAAATATAGTTTCAGTAAGCAATAAATTCCTGCTTATTGAAATACATCTGATTCTCCACTAGGGTAAAAGTGTAAGTAATAGTTATATTAATAGTTAGTAATCTGAAATATATAATCTGAGTTTAAACAACTGATTAAAGTTTTATAGCTCACTTTATTTGAATATCAATAAGAAGACCTATAAGTAATGACAATTAGTATGGGTTTGATATAGAGTGAAAGTTTTATTTAAAATAATGTACTAAAAGAAAGAAAATGTTCAGATCTTGCCTTACTCCCCCTATTAGCTAAGATAATGGAAAAAATGTATTCATAAACAACTGCTCAACCACCTTCTACAAAATAACCAACTAGCCAACTGCCAACATGGCTTTAGACCATTCCACAGCACAACGACTGCCCTTCTATCCTTCACTGACTCTATAAATAAAAATCGTAACAATAACTCCTTTTCCTCTGCACTATTTATTGACCTGTCAAAAGCCTTTGATATGGTTAACCATAACTTACTTCTAGACAAACTAAAATACCATTCTCTTGATCCACAAGCATTACAATGGTTTAGGTGTGATCTTCAAAACAGGCAGCAAGCAGTACTTTGGGATAACAATCTGTCTTCATTACTCCCAGTAAATATTGGAGTCCCACAACAAGGCTCTATCTTAGGTCCCCTTCTTTTTTCCTTATTTATTAACGACCTCCACATGGACATACCTCAAGCCACCTGCATTCAATATGCAGATGACTCAACCTTAATCTGTACTGCTAAGAACATAGCCTCCATCCAGTCCCTCACCCTAACTGTGTTCCAAAATGTGGAAAACTGGTTTATGAAACATTGCCTCCTCCTTAATCCCAAAAAAACAAAATGACTGCTTTTTACTCCAACTCACAAATCTTCCACACCATTCTTCTCTATAACCTCTAACAATGCTACTAACATTACCCCGGATACTACCACCCGCCTACTAGGTGTTACAATTGACAATCGTCTTAACTATGAAGATCATATTAACACCACCATAAAATCTGTTAACAAAAAACTTGGTACTCTCTGTAGAATCAAACCCTTCCTTACCCCCACAGCCAGGAAAACTATTGACCAGAACCATCTCATTTCTACCCTTTTCTATGCCTCTGCTATATATACTAACCTATCCAAGAATAACATCTCCAAACTTTCTACCTGTTATAATAGCATAGCTAGATTCATTACATGTACACCCTTTAAAACTCACCACTGTCTTAACCTCAAACAACTAGGATGGCTAGAATTGCAGAACCACATACTCTATCAACAGTTACTTATCACTCAAAAGATCCTGCACCACCCCAATAATACCCCTATCCTCACTAATCTGATTTCACCATACACAAATCTAGCTACACTATGTTCTGCTAATAAATTCCTGGTCTCCTCGATTAAATCTAACAATAAAGCTGGTGACTCACTTTTCTCAAACACTACAGGCAAAAACTGGAATCAGTTCCCTCCTGAACTATCTAACCTACCTTCTACATCTCTATTCAGAAAACATATTAAAAAACATCTTAAAACTCAGTGGCTTTGTCCCTGTGCTAACCCAGACTGAAATCTATTTCCCCTCCTACTCTTACCCTTTTCCCCACCCCTCTAACTTAGGCCTGTAACCTAGGCCTCCTAATCATGCTTCTTTTTTTTCATAGTAAGAGAAAAAATTATAAGGACTTTACTCTGATGTGCTCATACCCACTTTGTGTTTAGGACATCTGCCATGCTTTACTTAAATAAACTTTTAGCATAATGTCTATATTCTATAATTACATTACTATATTTTTGCTTTTAACCAATGCTACCACTGTACTGCTTTCTTACATGTCCTAGTTATATATTGTTATATATTGTTAACTGTGTTTTACTGTTCATGCTTGGAGCTTTTCTCCCCGGGCCTCTACTGAAAATGGACATAAATCCAGTTAGACTAGCCCGGTCAACAAATGTAAAATAAAATAAATAAATAAATGTTTTGTCATGGTTTTCTGTTACATTTAAGCATTTAAATAATCAACAGCAGTCTTACTGAATGGTGGGGAAATGCTTAAATAATATGTACTTAATGAATTTTACTGTAAATGGTGCTTATTTGAACTTTTTCCTTTATTTCTTCACTAACACTGTTAAAGTATTTGGCTACCCCAGCAAGATTGTGAGCCCTTTTAACTTTTGTTATCCTTCGTTTGGTGGTGCTGCTGTAGCGTTGTCACCTCATAGCAAGACGTTGTCCCGTTCGATTCTCAGCTAGAGCGTCTTCTGTGTGGACGCATACGTGAATGGGGGCATGCCTTTGTTGAAGGTTGTGTGTCAGGGCTGGTAACCCGGTAAGTAAAAATCCACTACCAATCATTAGCAGACCGGAGTTCCGCTGTGGCGACCCCTAACCGGGAAAAGCTGAAAGACACAAACAATCTTTCGTTTACCTCATTTTCCCGCCTGAAAGTCTAAAAGTATTTCAAAAGTATTTTTCTTAATGGCACAAGCTTATTTGAGTTTCCGCAGCAGCCTGATTTCATTTTGGAGAGCTCATGGGAAAGGAAGTGCTACATAAACTCTAACCCCCCCCCCCCCCAGAAGCAGAAAATGAAGGGAACTTTTGAATGGAATATTAAAACGGACATTATTGGAAGGTTTTGAAGACTTATTTGCATTAATTGAGTTTAGAAATGATTTTGTAACTTAAAACATGTTTTTTAATTTTATACCCAATATTACTACTATGGTGAAACAAAAGAAGCTTCTGTTCTAAGGAAACTTGTGATAGGAACTGCAAGGCTGGGGGGACATGATACACAAGGGAAAATATCTCTGAAGGTGGGTTACTCAAAAGCAACCTCAATAAACCATATAATGCTGCTGTAAAGACATTAGATAACAAAGGGGAGGTAGGTATGAGGAAATGTGGAGCTTGCTGTTTTTGTCATTTAATCAACGAGTTAACAATATTTGTACATCCACACACTGGCAAAACATATAAAGTTAGGGCAAAGGCTGACTGTAATACAGAGAACTTAATGTATGTTGTCCTATGCACAGTCTGTAATCAGTTTTACATAGGTAAAACAAGTAGGTGTCTAAGGGAGAGAATGAGAGATCATCCGTACTGTGCACGTAGAGGTTTAACCTACAGTGTTATTGCTAAACACATGATTGAGAAAGGAGAGAAACATATTTTTATGTCCTCATTGTTAGAAGTTATACTCCCTAGTTTTAGGAGAGGGGATTTGACCAATGCTACAGAACAGGCTGAGTTAGCTGCATATTTAGACTGAGAGCACATCAAGACTCTGGGTTGAATGATTATGTTTCTATACAAACAACCTTAAATCCAGAAGGATGAAGAAATAAATATTAAAAAAGTTTTAAATAATGTTGTAGAATGTTATTGTACTGTATGTTTTCTGTGATGTAAAGAGGTATGTTTGTAAAAATAGTTTTTAAAGTAGATAGACTGCTAATGACTTAGCTATGCATAGTCTTTGAATTGTACTAGTATTAAGCAATTAGTTACTTAGCAACCATAATTGCCTGTGTGTCTATTGGTTGCGGTGGTGCACGGGAATAGTATCTTTGCATTTAGTTCATGGTGTTTTAGTTGTTGAGTATGATCTGAAGAAGCAAAAGTGGTTTTGCGAAAGTGCTCATCATTTTTTGTTTAAGTTTTGGCTTGTTTTATCCACTCACTGTGTTTCTGCTGTGGTTTTTTTTTGCTCTTTCATTTTATTTTGAATACATAGAGCTTCCCCACCCCCATTTTAAACAGCAACTTTACTGAGTTTTAAAACAGCTATAAAAAATTTACTGCTGTATGACTTCTTTTTTATAAAATGTTAAAGTATAAGCTGTTAGTACATTGTTTGAATGAAAAGAACATAAATTTAACAGGTTTTGTTTTAAAAAAAGTAAACAACATTCCAGCTTTATAACAGACATCTCAAAAGCCTATTCTGTATTGTGTCATGATGATTACTAGACATGAGTGTATATGTTTATGCTATTATACTCACATTTGATTGTAACTATATGGAGCAGGTGAGGTTTAGATACATATATGCATATGGTTATATAGCCCTGAGGAGAGAAGTGTACAGCTTTGTATGATAGTGTGGAGCTGAAGGGAGAGTGCACACATAAACCTGAAATCCCTTGGTAGTATAACTTGCATAAAAATAAATAACATTTTAACCTATTGACAACATACTTAAGCAATATGGCTGCCTATATTTGATTTAATATAAGTGCAGGTAATTACATTAAGTTTATCTCACCAAGAGTTTAAGTCTGGTATAACTGGCCAACATTGTCAGTAATAAAGATAACACTTATTTCAGATACTTTATATTGGTATGTTTGATAACACTGACATGAGCAGCAAGCTTTTATACACAATATACAGGATTGCTTAAGTAAAAGGTTATACCCTAACTAACAGTTCAGCAATAAATTATAATAGTCAGTCTAGTATATTATGTATATAGTTATTAGTTATTTTGTTGATAGGATATTTAAAAGTCCTAGAATTAGGGGAATTGTGTTCATCAGTAATTAAGTAAAACGAACACACAATGAAATAAGACAGCTGTTATAAGTAAAATGGCTTACTATCTCTAATGTAATTTTATAAGATTAACCTAATTGTTTAGTTCTCTGTTATGTCTGTTAGAAGCACAGCATATGTAGAGTTTGTTCTATTTTATTCATGTTGTTTTATTATATCTACATAAGCAGTAGCAAAGATTTGTAATTAGGTAGAGTTATAGGTTCATATGTAGGTTCTGGGCTATCTGCCCAAAGGCATATATTAGCCCAGCCACGTTGTGCGGTATTCACCGCCCCTTTGGTTAGCTCCCTAGGCCCTTGATCTAGCAGCTAGTATCCTTGGCCCCTAT
Source organism: Protopterus annectens (assembly GCF_019279795.1). NCBI lineage: Eukaryota > Metazoa > Chordata > Ceratodontiformes > Protopteridae > Protopterus > Protopterus annectens. Next base: position 1,979,985,372 of record NC_056741.1, on the reverse strand, counting down.
CTAGTAGAGCTGTTGGTATGATCCCTGGTGTGAACTTTCTGTTACCCATCCACTCGTCAAGGTTCCTCTTGAAGAGTGATACCTCCACCTTTTCTTCACATCTCTCACGCTTCTCTCCTTTGTACTCCTTTTCCTCTCTCACCATTTCTCAGTTTTCTCCATGGTATCCTTTCCTGCAACTATTCACACTCACCTCTCCAAATACCTTCATACCTCTCTATATAATGGTATGCTGTTGTCTCTGTAGCATAAGCCATCTCAGTCATTTTGGCTACATCTTAACCAGAAAGCTCTGCTAAGCATAAGTCCATTTTTCTATCCACGCTTTAACACTGTAAACTGTTTCTTGAACTAAATGTTGTAGCATAGTTTTGCATCTGTAAATATGCATATGTTTTTTAGCATATCATTGTATCTGTAAATATGCTTTGTTCATTTTGTATGATATTCTATTCACTCGAGCTGTGCATGCAAGTGGTCCATTTTGATTAGTGCACTACCCCAGTAAATGCAAACAAACAGATGCATACTGTCATAAAATTCTCATTTTAATGCAACTGTTTTTTCCAGCTGTATGTTCTAAACTTCTGCTATTCATTTTTCTCAATACAAGACTTTGCTATTTAAGCCAGTGCGTTTTCACTGAATTATCACACACTACCATGCATACCCCCCCCCCCCCCACACACACACACAAACCATTTGAGATACTAGACAAAAAATGACTACTGGAACTTAAAAGGACAAGCATTCCCTAAACTACTAAAATAATCCAGCAAAAGGAAAGTGTCCATAACTTTGACTAGTATTTAATCCCAGCCCTTGTACATGTAAAGACAGAAACTCAAACTGTGGGACTAGAATGTCTGGCCAACAAAAGGGTACTATTTTAGCATGATGAACATTTCCCACCTTCCATTTCAGACAGGGACCAGCTCTGTGAGCATGAGGGAAAGAAAAAGCATATAACATCAATCTTTTCTAGTGGTTTCTAAAAGAATGCAATCCTTATCCAAGCCAGCCTGACACCACAGGATATAAATCATAAAGAAGAGCCTATTACACTTATCACAAAGACTTCATTTCACACCTGTATGTCCTCTGCAGTTTTCACTACATAAGTAATCTGAAAAACACCAGGAAAGCAGTCCCACAGGTTCAAAACATGTAGAGATTGCAATAAATCCGGTCAGTGAAGATAATCACGAATATAGTAACTACATCTTAAGGACAGTGGTATGTGTGCATGTTGGGGGAGTGGGATGTAAATACAGGGAAAAAAACTACTTACCCTGGAGATTGTCAGAGGCATGTTAAAGTCTTTGCCACCCTGCAGCCTGAAACCCCAAGGAGCTGATCCAACCAGAGATACATTTTAATTGCTCATGTTGTCTGCTTTCCGATGTATGTTCCAAATCCCACAAACCAGCAAATCTTTAGGGTTGTTAGCATGTGGTTTGTATGAAATTTTCATCAAACCAGGAATTTTTTATTCCATGTTAGAGGATAAAAATGTTTTAATTTAGATTTTCTAATGCTAGTTTTAGAATGTTTGTCTATAACAAGTTGTGCATATGTTAGATATGTATTCACTGTACTAAACCATTGTTCATTAGTTTTTAAACCGTTTGTTCTTAAAGATACCAAGATATAAATGTCTTTCACTAAATGCTAATGGGTTAAATAATCCTTTAAAAAGAAATTGTTTAAATAAGTATTTAACATTACATAAAGTAGATATTGTCTTTTTGCAAGAAACACACCTTTTGACAGAAGATTTAGGCAGATTCCATCTAAAGGACTATTTAATTCTAGTAAATTCTCATTTTAGTTCAAAAAGAAGAGGTATGCTTATCTTTTGGAAAAAACACTAGGTTTACCTAAAACAGTTGACACTTATTCTAATAAGAATGGTATGCTGCGATTGGTGGCAGTAGAAATAGATAAAAAGCATTACACTCTCATAAATACTTATTGGATTCCTGGAACAGGAGCTAAAACAGCCAAGAAGTATCTAGACATTATGACATTACATTCAAAAGGAAATGAGGTGATAGCTAGAGATTCTAATTCTATTTTATCAAGTAAAGACACCACTAATGAAAAAAAGAGTCAGAATATCTTCTACAGCAAAACATTTAAATCACTATACAGGTTTCATGAATATAAGGAATATTTTAGACTTAAAACTACAAAGCTCTTTAAAATATGCATACTATTCCTTAAGATATGGAACACAAACCAATATTGATAAAGTTTTTGTATCAAATCAGTTTTATTAAAAAACAGATGTATTAATAGTCCTGTCTTCTTTTGTCTGACCATAATGCCATTACATTCATTCTAACCATTAGCTGAACTATCTTAATTCATTGTCAAAGGTTACTTACATACATAATTAAAATAAAAGGTTTTAATGATTGTTTTTTGAAATAAATGAATCAATGAATGGAATTTAGTAACAATGATTCAAGAACATGTCAACTAGGTTCAAGAACATTTTTTCCCCCTCAAGTGATAAGACTGTTGAACTCTGGTATTAATCTCAGGGATGCGAGATGCTGACAAGTCTTGTGATAACCAATTAATAGTGCAATAACAATAAGTATCACAACCAGCTTATCAGTTTACAAGAAAATTATGTGCAATACAAACTGCTACATATTCTCATAATACAGAGAACATGAGAATTACACTGTGTATTAAGTACAGGTGCAATAAGGAACCAATCAGTTGCTATAGTGGTGTATAGAATAATTGTAGTAATAAGCAATGATATAACTGTCTAAGAGAAAGGTAAATGTTAGGTATGATACAAATAATTGTATGTATGTATATGTATCTCTTCTAAGCATCTGTAATTGTATGTATATATTTGTCTTCTCAATTCGAGCATGATAAATGTAATTCATTTAGACTTCACTTGTGGTGTCTAAATGACAATAAAGTTTATTTTGACTTTTGACTTTGACAATGGGGAGGTGACAGATGCTATATTATGGGACACCCCTATTTATTTGGTAAAGTTAAACACAGTTATATATGTAAAAAGAAAGAATGGAACAAGGACTTGATTGCTCTGCAGTCCAATATAGATAAATTAAATCCCCAGTAAAAAACAAATGGTGCTGGCAAGAGTTACCTCCAACAACAATGAAATGAACAGTAAAAAACAAAGCAGGAGGTAGCAGCCACGGCTATGTAGAATAACAGCTTTATTAGTAAAAGAGGTGAGCACTTTTGTGGCACCAGCCAATCAAAGAACAGTAAAACACAACATTTATACCAAGCTTATCATTGCCATCAGCTACCCAATTAATCCTTAAAACCATATACTTAATATAAAAAGTTTTATACCCAGTGTGAAAAATTTAAAAAAACTTAAAATTAAAAACAGCTTGACAATAGAAACAGTATATCACATCATACAACTTAATACATACAATATAAAAGTATAAAAAAGTATAAAAGGTCGAGGGGGTAAGGGGGTACTACCTACTATTTCTTTAAATCTCTATTTAGAAGAATGGGTTTAATATTAATTTTGTCATTCAGGCCTACCCCAATGTTATCTCGTAGCCTTATAATCTATTCTAGTTCCCTAGTTTCTACTCTATTCCTAACATCTCCACCTCTGTTGTCGGCATAGACATTATCTATTACTAAAAATAAAATATTGTCTGTCTCATCATGGTCCCTCACATGCCTGGCTAAGGCATTTGTCTCTATTCCTCTGGTAATATCATATATATGCTCCCTCATCCGGTCTCTCAGCCTTCGCGTTGTCATTCCAACGTAGAAGGCAGGACAGACTGTGCATTGTGCCATAATATTCATACTGTCACAGTTAGCTAATATTCTGAAGGTAAACTCCTTCTTTAGATCTGAATGTAGAAATCTACTTCCAGTGTCAACGAAGGTGCAGTAATTACATTTATTACGGGGGAAGGTTCCATATCTGACTGCAATTTCTGTTCTTGTTTCCATGGGTTGTGGTCCATGTAATAATCTTTTTATAGATTTTTTTATTCTTAAAAGCAAATCTCTGGGTCTCACCTACTAGCCTTTTAACATCATCATCAGCACATAGTATATTCCATTTTTTTCAATATACTTCCTTTAGAGATCTAATGTTACTCAAGTAGGATACTTGTACTCTCATAGATTTCTGATTAACAGTTCCTCCATCTATGATGGTATCCATATATGTAAAATATGGCTTACCTGTTCCTTCCCTTGCCTCAGATAGACCCACTAATGACTGTTGTATCTCTTTTTCATTGTGCCCTCTATGTATGAACCTATCCTTCATGTTCTTGATCTCTTCCTCATACTTGAGGAGCTTAAAAGCTTAACATTAAAAACATGACTATAATATATATAACTATAGATTTAAAGAAATAGTAGGTAGTACCCCCCTCCCCTCTCGACCTTTCATACTTTTTTATACTTTTATATTGTATGTATTAAGTTGTATGATGTGATATGCTGTTTCTATTGTCAAGCTGTTTTTAATGTTAAGCTTTTTATACTAGGTATATGGTTTTAAGGATTAATTGGGCAGTTGATGGCAATGATAAGCTTGGTATAAATGCTGTGTTTTACTGTTCTTTAATTGTATGATGAAGTGGCTGGTGACACAAAAACTGCTCACCTCTTTTACTAATAAAGCTGTTATTCTACATAGCCATGGCTGCTATCTCCTGCTTTGTTTTTTACTGTTCATTTCATTGTTGTTGGAGGTAACTTTTGCCAGCACCGTTTGTTTTTTACTGCAGATTCATTTACATTACGAGTGGTGCTGGACATGGCAGAGGGAAATGCCTCTATTATTGAACTAGATTATGCCCCTGAAAAGGGAATTCAAAGGAATTTTATACAAAGGAACCTGCTTGAACTTCTTGAGGTCAAAAACAACCCTTTGCTAAAGGTAGAGCCTGTAGTGCAAGATTTTCAGCAAGAAGAGAACAGTGAGTATGTTGTTGCTGCAATGAGAAAAGACTTGTTTAAAATTGAGAAAGATTTACAGAAATTGAAACGGCTTCAGTCACAGAGACTTTATTTTGAAGCCTGTCTAAAGCTTAATATAGTCCCTTGGGGCTTAAGGGTACTGAAAATGCCCACATATGGAACTATGTACAAAGATTTATTATTAAAGTGGCAGCAGATTAACTTAGAAACAGGTCGCAATTATATGCAGCTACTAATAGATTTCTTTAAGCCAGAAGAACTCACTATATTATCCAACGTCTGTAAATTGCAAGCAGAACTCTATGAAAAATTTCCACATGCTATTGTTGATTTAAAATTAGACTATGTTTTGGAACTTATATCTGTTTATGATCACCAACTGATGGGCTATAAGAAAAAGAAAGTGCAAAGGGACTTACAAAATTTTTCTAGTGGGCGTGTCTTTGCTTGGCCCAAAGAACATAACAATGCTGTGAATAGCAGTAGCTCTACTCAGCCCATTGAATCTCAATTGGTTCGTAAGCAACTGATTGAGCTTGCCAATTCTCTTGTTAGAGATACACTAGAGAACTCTAATGCTGTAATGCCACTTCCTACCACACCTTCCTCTGATTCCAGAAGCAGCAGTGAGATACATAGGCCTGAGAGAGGAGCTCGCAGCAAATTTGCAGAAAGAAATGTATCTACTAACTTTAACAGTAGTTGTATGTCATCAGTTCCATCTGACAGCATGGCTCTTTCTTCACCGTATCCTATATGAATTACAAATTTTCAGAACCGCTCCACGAGCAGAGGAAGGATGAAACGGAAAGCGTCCATAGAAGAGGAACAACCTATAATGCTCAAGAAAATGTGGCAACAATCCAACATCCATTAGTATGGAATATATCACGGCAGATTTTAACTGATTGAGATAAGTGTATTGAACAAAGGAAAATCCTTTGTACCAGCAAGTAGAATGGATGTGACTGACAATATTATAGAACTTAAAGTGTTATCTAGGAATCTTATGCTTAAATCTCAGTTTGGTGACAGTAATATGAGTAATAGCTGTGTGAACATTTTTAAGAAACCAAGTAGCTATATTCCTGTAAACAATGCTGCTATTGAAACATTCAAAAAAGCATGTATAACAGAAATATATAAGATGCATGATAGTGGTATTTTTAAGAAATGCTTCTATAATTTAAACAGAGAAGGAAAAGAAGCTTTGGAGGTTTTGTGTAATGATCGTTCCATCGCAGTGAGACCTGCTGATAAAGGTGGTTCTCTAGTGGTGATGAATTATGTTTTTTATAAGGAATCTATGCTGACAATGCTGAATGATGACATTTCTTATCAGAAAGTAGATATTCAACAGGTGCATGTAAGCAGTATGTTAATGTACAATGCATTATTTGAATGCTTACAGTGTCGAGTTATTAGCCAAGAGCTATTCAAGTACTTCATAGTAGAAAAACCTGTTCTAACCATCATACAAGGACTAGTGTACCTCATTACGAGGAATGTACCTCATTTGAGGTCTTAAAAAGTTCATGTTCCTCGAAGTTTCTCAAAGTTCCACATTGAAAGAGTCTGTCACACATTCAGTGTTAGGAATTTTTTTAAGTGAAATCCATGGTAAATAGAAATTAATCATATTCATTCATTAAAGGATCTTCTTTATAAGTAAAACCAGCATATTTTAACCAACCTGTGAGATTCCTAGTTGAAGTTGTTAGTAAGCCATTAGTATGTGTTCCACATTTTGCCCATTTGTTCCACATTATGAAGGCGAGTGTTCCTCATTTTGGAGAGGGAAGGTTGAGAGCTATGAAGGACTCCCCAAAATACATAAACATCCCAGAGTGCCCCCCATGAGACCCATTGTATCAGGGAGGGGCTGGTGTACTGAACCTTTGTCCATTTTTGTGGAGCACCACCTTAAAACTGTGTTGAAAAATAATGTATATATATTAATTGATACAAAACTGTTTTTAAAAGATCTGTATGCATTTTGTAAGAGTATAGCTGTGGAGGATAGATGGCTCATGATTATGTTGGATTTGAAATCTCTATTCACAGTCATCCCTAATAGTAAAGTTGTTGAGCTCTTCAAACAGTATTTAATGGAAGACGAAACATATCATGTACAGGTTATTGATGTATTATTACTGTTGATGGAACTGATATTAAAGAACAATATCTTTTTGTTTGAAGGAAATTTATATAGGCAAAAGGATGGCATGGGCACTTCATGTGCAAATGGCTACGTAAATATTGTTATGGCTATGTGGGAGAAAGAATTCCTATTCACTGAGATGGGAAGGCATCTGAAGTTCTACAGGAGATTTGTGGATGATCTCTTTATTTTATGGGGAGGTGATATAGCCTCATTTCTATCATTCTTCCACAAAATAGATAATAGTAACAGCTTCCTTAAATTTTCAATGAAGCATTCCTATGATGTTATAGAATATCTGGATGTCAGAATACTTCAAAAAGATAGAGGTGTTCTGGAAAATGAAATCTATAGGAAAGAATGTTATAGGAATAGCTATCTCCATAGACAGAGCATGCACCCGAGACATATATTTAAGAACACTGTAAGAGGCCAAGGTCTGAGAACATCAGGACTCACAGCTAATCAAAATAAGTATGAGGAAGAGATCGAGAACATGAAGGAAAGGTTCATACATAGAGGGTACAGTGAAAAAGAGATACAACAGTCATTAGTGGGTCTATCTGAGGCAAGGGAAGGAACAGGTAAGCCATATTTTTCAGATTATGGATACCATCATAGATGGAGGAACTGTTAGTCAGAAACCTATGAGAGTACAAGTATCCTACTCGAGTAGCATTAGATCTCTACAGGAAGTATATTGAAAAAACTAGAATATACTATGTGCTGATGATGATGTTAAAAGGCTAGTAGGTGAGACCCAGAGATTTGCTTTTAAGAATAAAAAAATTATGTGGACCACAACCCATGGAAACAAGAGCAGAAAATGCAGTCAGATATGGAACCTTCCCCTGTAATAAATGTAATTACTGCACCTTCGTTGACACTGGAACTAGATTTCTACATTCAGATTTAAAGAAGGAATTTACCTTCAGAATTTTAGCTAACTGTAACAGTAAGAATATTATATACTTGGCACACTGCACAGTCTGTCCTGCCTTCTACGTTGGAATGACAACACAAAGGCGGAGAGACCAGATATAGGAGCATATATATGATATTACCAGAGGAATAGAGACAAATGCCTTAGCCAGGCATGTGAGGGACCATGATGAGACACACAAATTTTTATTTTTAGTAATAGATAAAGTCTGTACCGACAATAGAAATGGAGATGTTAGGAATTGAGTAGAAACTATGGAACTAGAATGGATTATAAGGCTACGAGCTAACATTGGGGTAGGCCTGACGTACAAAATTAATATTAAACCCATTTTTCTAAATAGAGATTTAAAGAAATAGTAGGTAGTACCCCTCCCCCGACCTTTTATACTTTTTTATACTTTTATATTGTATATATATTAAGTTGTATGATGTGATATGCTGTTTGTATTGTCAAGCTGTTTTTAATTTTAAGCTTTTAAAAAATTTTCACACTAGGTATAAAACTTTTTATACTAGGTATATGGTTTTAAGGATTAATTGGGTAGTTGATGGCAATGATAAGCTTGGTATAAATGCTGTGTTTTACTGTTCTTTGATTGTCTGATGAAGTGGATGGTGCCGCAAAAGTGCTCACTTCTTTTAATAATAAAGCTGTTATTCTACATAGCCGTGGCTGCTACCTCCTGCTTTGTTTTTTTACTGTATAGATAAATTAAAGTTAAACTTAAGGCCCAATGACAAAGCCACAGATATGGAGTTAAAAAAGCTGAATCAGGAATATCAGGAAATACTTCAACACAAAATCTCAATCAATCTGGAAAAATTAAACTGCAGTCTTATTCAGTAAACCCAAAGAAATTACATAATTCATTAACTGATATAGCAAATAAGTAAAACAAGTATTATCAATAACAAATCTAGATATTAATAATGCTTTCAGTTCAGTGAACTGGCCTTATTTGTTTAAAATATTAAATGAATATAACTTTTCGTCTAGTTTTACAGCACTAATGAAAACTCTTTATAGCAATTCAATATCTTTTGTCAGGATAGGTTCCTTTATATCTAGATCCTTTAATATAGCAAAAAGTATGAAACAAGGAGACCCTCTTTCCCCTTTATTATTTGCTCTAACTATAGAACCACTAACTACATAAGCTCCAACATAAATATTAAATGCTTCAAAATAAATTAAGACTTTTTATCAAAAGTCCAGCTTTTTGCTGATGACATACTGTTGACATGTAGTGACATAGAACACTTGTTAGATCATATGCTCAAAGTCTTTGATTATTTGAAAAGGTTTCAGGTTTGAAATTTAATCATAATAAAACTAAAACATTGCTTATAAACAAAAATAACCACTTTTTTAAAATCACATAAATTTTAGCTGAGAAAATTCTCAAATTAAATATTTAGATATCACTATTGATGCTATGAACAAAAATTCCATATTTATAAACTGTAAAAACTTAATGAATTAAATCATAAAGTTAACAGACAATTGGAATAAGCTATTCTTTACAATGGAAGATAGACTCACCCTGATCAAATGATAATTTTACCAAAAATCTTATACTATAGTTAGTCATTAATCCCCCCCCCCCACACTAAAAATTATAAGAAAAATAATTTCTACCTTACATAAATTATTTTTTTATTTTTTTTGCAATCTGAGTTTTATTGCATTTTGTTAATATACAGATACAAATACAGGTCACACAACAAAAGCATATAGGATCGAAAAGAGAAGGTGGATATAGTTAGTAAATAATTGCTTGGTATCATATAGGTTCAGCAAAAGATTACAAGGGAAATAATTAACCTCCCGTGTGCAAGTGTTTTGGAATTTAACATAGAATAGTGAAAGGGAGTATTGACAATTCAAGATATTGAATAATAATATGTAAGAGTATAAGTTCATAAACCTGATACCTATTTGCTTTAACTATCTACATTATGTACATTCAGCTGTCACTAAGTAAGGAGGTGTTAGCATAAAGATATTAGTTATTTATACTGACACTGGGGTAAATTATTATGGTACCCTAAAAAACAAGGAGGTCTTTAGTCTAATGCTGAGTTTATTAAAATAGTTTTATTGTGGTTAGAGTCTTCATATGTCTCTTGTTAGAAATCTTTACATTAGAAAATATTAATAAACCAATAATCAGCGTTGCTTCAACACAGAACTCCACAAATGTCAAAAAGAACGCTGAAATATAACGGATTCAGACCAAGCACAATGCCAATGCCAAAAGTGGTAAAAACAATCACCTTTAATGTTGAACCATAAATTCTCATGTAACATTAAGTGCTTTCATCCACACTAAAGTGGACTTCATCAGAATAAACTGCAACATTTTAATGTGCATTTAAAGGACAACTACGGGAAACTGCATAACCTTTCTATTACTGAATGTTGTTTCCCCCCCTCTAGAATGCCCCTCTCATCTTAAAATTGTATTTCTTAATGGAATAAATATTTTTCCCTCTGTCTCTGCAGATATCCGTGACCAGGTATCCGTACAGCAGCAGTACTTACTCTCGTGCTTGCTGTCTGCAGTGTCAATTTGCCCATCAGTTCCACTGAAGTTTTCTGTTTTTAAGCCATTCTTACATGCCCTGTCCTTTGTTTTTTCCCAGTAACCACCCACTCACTAATTATTCACACCCTTGAGAACATTAGCATTCCATCACACACCTTCTTTGTTCATAAAACGAGCCTTCTCCACCAGCAGGAACTTCTTTTTTCTTTATCAGTTGCTGCACGTTGTTCTTTTCGTAATGGAGAGTTCTGTTGCAACAGGCTTGGTGAAGTTATATTACAGGAAGGAAGATGACCATGCCATGTTTCACAAATTCCTAATCAGCAGTGCGAGGGATTGGTACTTTAATGAGGGTAAATTACTCAGAATACTTTGTGTGTGCTGCAAAAGTTTATTAAGCAGATCCAGTACCAGCTATTCTGGGATATTTTGTGTGATCTCGGCATTGTGTTCTCTCTGTCAGTATTTTTGGTTTCATAAAGTCATACTAATTTCTGAGGAAGTTTTATCCCATTTTGAAACTAGTGTGATTCCCTAAGTTTGTGACTTTTAAACTTCGTGGTAGTCACCAAAGTAGAGAAACTTGTTGCTTTCAATGGATATCTTTGTTGTGCTGTTCCATTCATTATAATGTCTTGATCATTGTTTGTGTCAGTGGCAGGGGAATGGTGCCTGCCTTTTTTTCCAGGGGACTTTGGCATATTGTCAGGTAGTGTCACAGGTAGATAAAAACCAAACAGACAACTAAAAAATGATCCCTGCAACTGGCACGGCAGTGTAAAGCAAACCGACTCTTCTCAACGTAAAAACTTAGGATTTAAAATTCTACGTTTTTACATTGAGAAAAGTCGGTTTGCTTTATAATGCTGCGCCAGTTGCAGGGATTGTTTTTCAGTTGTCAGACTTTGGCATATTGTTTACCAAAGTCCATGTGTGAGCCCATCCCCTTGGTGGTTCAGTCAGGATGTGGTCTTACTTATTCTTATTTACTTCAGATTGGATTAATCATCTATATCCCTTCTGAAAAAGCTAGTGGCAGAATGTGTGTTTTGCATGGTTAGTTGTCAGTGTAAGTGGAGACAGAATATTATTATTATTGTTAGGATGGCATTTCTAGTCAACAAAACATATGTCTGATTGTTTCGTGTATGCAACAGTCACTTTATGTGTACTGAATGTGTGTTTTATACATATGTATGTGTGTAAAGGGATGTTAGGGGAATGGTGTACTTTTTTTTTTTTTTGCTTGTGTTTTTGAAGGAGAGGGTGCCTTGCCAGATTTAGGCATGACCTATTTCTAGCTTTACACATATTGCTTTACAGTTTGTGGTTGTTCCTAAATTCTTTGCACTGGTTGATGGCCTTTGTTGTGGTGTGACCGGACTGTGTTGTAGCTTTCTCCATGTCAGTCTAGGCCATGTCTTAAACATTGTATTATGGTCACAAATAGGAGCTGTACTGCTGGAATACATGTGTTAACTTGCATTTTTTTGAGGATTTTCTATTGACAAGAATATACTGTTGTTTAGGCATTAACTATGTGTTTGCCTTTTTTGGCCCTGTATCTGTCGTGTTTACATAATGATTGCTCAGTGGTGGAGGTATATGCCCAAGGAGTAAGAATTAGTGAGTGCAGATGGACATGCATGTCATCAGTAAGGGTGTTTTTTAATGGGTATTGCCTGTATTATATGATGTTTTGAGTGGCAGAATTTGGTTTATAGTACTGTTGCTTAGTGCTTCTGTGTGCATTAGGGCTGCAGAGGGTGTTCTGACAGGTAGGGTTTATATATATATGTCACTTTCTGCTACACTCCTACATGTCACATGACCCCCCCCCACACACACACACATAGTGTATACAGACACATTGTACTTTGATTTGGAAAGAAGGGGGTTACTACAGACTGGTGCAATCTGGTAACCACCTGTATTTATGAGGGAAGCAAAAGAAAAAAGAAAGTCTCCATACTTCAGGAGGCTGAGGCTGGAAAGTCTAAGGGAAGTTTTTGTTTCCAACAAACAGCATGACCTTAAGGTGGATCTAGGTGAAGTATTCAATCCTAGTTGATGATGAGTACTTTTAGTTGAAGCCACAGAAAATATTTACTTTTGGAACCCAACAACCCTTCCTCACACCAGCAGCAGTACGTTACGGACTTTGAGACAAGGATGAATTGCCAGTGCCCTTATCTCTCCGTCTTTTGAAGATATTATTTTGTTTGGGATACTGATTTACTTTGGTCATTTTATTAATGGAAGTAGTGCTTAGGTTTAAGTTACACCACCGTTTTGTGGGAATGTTTATCTTCTGTGCTTCAGCATTTTCTTTGGCAAAACTGCTTCATAAGTGTACAATTTAATTGACCATGTAGCTTTTTGTTTTGATGGGCTTATCACTTCTTTCAATAACAAATACTTTAGATGTTTGAAATAAGGCAGCCAGGTCCATACTAACTGAATTTTTGGAACAGATTACAAGTTCCTGGACAGTAGCTCACTTTGCAAGTTTACCGTGTTTGGTTCATAGCCACTGGACGCCACCTTAACTTTACTCAACATCCCGATCATGGGCTAGCCTGTTTGTCTACTTTTGGAATTTAAAATCTTTTTGAAGTCTCCCTGTGTGAGACAGAGAGAGAGAAAGTAAGAGTGAGTTGCATCTGTGTGCTCTGTTTGCCCAAGTGTCTTTTTTTTTTCCTTTCTCATTCTTTGTCTATTAAAACTTGTTTTCCCCCAATTTAAACTAAGACAAATCCCCCCCATGTTTCAACAACCATCTGGGTGCAGCTTTGAGAACATCTGATGTGTCTGAAGCATGGAAAATACTTTTTTCTCCTTCCAACCCAAACATGTCCATTTTATGACATTAACTATTATTTTTTTCTATCTCTGCAGACTGCCCCCATCGCACATATAACTTGATCAGTGTTTTGCTTAACTCCCTCCCCCAGTTTACTCTAGTTTGTGGAAGCAGGAGTCTGACAGAAGAGTTGAATGTAAATGAAAGGTATCCTATAACTTTAAGACAGTGCAGGAATTAAGAGGTGATGTAGTGTTAGACGTCCTTACATTCACCGTATTCATTAGAAATGGGATTCCCTGCCGTGAAACCCACCGTCTGGCCAGTTTACCAAAATCTACCATTTGTTTAAGGTACGCTGAATGCCACCTACACAATCCTTGTGTAGCATAGGGCATAATGGTGACGTTCGGGCATACCATCCTCAGAACTTCTTTGCCCCCCAGTCTGAACACTGTTTATAACTGTTGGTCTGTTACCTCTGTCTGTTTTTGCCATATTTCGGTTTGTTGGCTTTCCGGTGATTATTTCTGTTTGCTGAAGTCCTCACTATTGCAGACAAGTACCCCATTGGGTGTTTTGTTCTTTTTTTGATTGTTTTGTGCTGTTTGGGGTAATTGTCATCCAGGAAAGGTAAATGCCAGTATGAGAGACTGATTCCACATAAAGACTGCCATGATAAGTGTCTTTTTTGCTTAGGTGCTGCTCACGATCATACAATTCATTCAGTTTGTCTGACATTTGTCCCTAAAACTTTTCCAGTAGGATTTCTTCCTTTCATTGTATCTTGAGAACCAGCATCTTAAGTTACTTGCTAAAGATACTATGGATGGAATTTCCTGCCTCGAGGGTCACCCATCTGGGAAGAAGAAGGTGCATATGGTAAGACCAGAATCTTCCGCTGTCCAGCCTCTGCCGGCAGTTTTTCCCCAAGGTTATTACAAACCCGGAGGCTCGCCCAATTGTTTTGTCAGACTCCTCGACCACATCTGGGTTGGAGGCCGGTGAGGATCTGGCTGGCAGCACATCCGATGAGGCATTGCAGGTCTCCATTTCAGGCATTCAGGAGGGTTCAGCGGTGAAGGGAAGGACATCTACTGTTATGGTAAGATTGTACACAGCTGTACATTTTTTAGTTTGGGATTGAATTCCATCCTTTTAGCATTTGGCTCTTGGGGATTAGATGTAATGGCTGTGGTTGTGGGGGGTGATTTAAAGCATACCTTTCAACCTCCAGATCAGAGAATCAGGGACAAAGGACCGCAAAATCAGGGACATTCAGGGGCACCTCATTAGCATAATATATGCATATTTAATTAAGCACAGTAATGGGCACGCCCACCATTGGTCTCATTCCACTATCCAAATGGCACTAATGCCCCAACATCTGAGCCTAAAAGTGATGCATGAAATGTTCCTAGCATGGCACAATAGGAAACTGGCACAGACTCAACTCAATAACATTTGTACTACCAACTTCAATGTAAAGAACACTGAAAAAATAAAAATTTTGAAATGACAACACATTCTTAATACAGAGCTCCATATCAGTATGCTAGCATTACCAAAGTTATGACAGAGAAGTGCATCACCAGGCTGGCTCAAAGGCAGAACCAAACACAGCACAAGCAAAGTCAGCCCTGCCAGCACTTTACATAATCAACAGTAATACACAAGTCAGCAAACACTATTAATTGTTTTCATCACAGAAAGGCCACTCTCTTCCTCTTTTCTATTACTATACTTTTCTTTGGGTAGTTACTCACAACCAGCAATCAATAGTTAGCCTACTCACAATAAACCAAACGTAAGGAGTCTGCTGTTACCAAGCTGTTCCATTCTGAAAACCTTACTGCAGAACATTAAGGATAATAGCAACTGGCTAGAAACCTTGCCCAGACCTGAAGAATTCATTGAGAAAAAAAAAAAGAAGAAAAAAAATGCATCAGCATTACCGGTACTTTAACCAGGCTTTGTCTTCCAACTGCTTTAACTAGGATAACATGGGAGTAAAGTTCCTTACAAAACTGATCTAAATGAAACAGCCTACTGAAAATATCTTGTTACTTTGCAGATACCAAAAGCCTAATATACACATTTACTTTAGGAAACCCCATCTCAGAATTGCCATGCACCCTCTGGTAATGAAATTACATGCTACACTTGTAACACTGCTCTCTGCCTCTAGTTTCTTAGACTTAAAATCCTAGACGTTGTAATGTCAGCACATAACAAATATGATCCCTGTCTCTATTCTATGATAATTAAAATTACTAAGTTTGTTTTCACATTTTCCCTTGAAGAACTTGAAACACTACCTGTCAATGACTTTGCAAAGATGTGTCAACAGAACTGTGAACAATACAATACACTTTTATGAGCTGCAAGTACAAAGGAAGAATAATTTTCCTGTGTCTACATGGAATGTTTCTCCCTACAATCCCAAGCTTTCTCTACTGTCTTCTCAAATTCTGCATATGGCTAAAGACCGTTTACTACATCACAGCACCCCCCCATTTTTGTTACTCTTATTATCTCACTTCTCATTATGTACTGTAGTCTTTTCCTATCTTTTTTTAACCTCGCTGTATTAACTTGCACTTCAAATCAAAATCAAACATATTACAGACCTCCCGGGAACAATTCCTTCCAAATCCCACAGGCACACCAAGAAGAACAGAAACGGTACCATGGAAAGGTAAGCTGCAGCTACTGGAGCTCTAAAATTCCCCCTCCGCTCTCAAAGTCTCGACTCTACTCCGAATGGATCAAAGATGAATTAAGCTCTTCTTTATGCTCAGGATGCACAAAAAACAGCCACACGATATTCCTTCCACTTCCTTCTATTCTCACAAAGAAGCACGCCACACTTACTCAGTCCCCAGAGATTGGTAGCCTTCCACCATCCATCGATGCTGTTATATGCAGACTGAGCGGACCTAATTGAATTTTATGGGAGTAAAGGGAGTCTCCGTGATAGTTGTGAGATTGGGTTCTGTGGGGTTGGTTGATGACAAACTTGGCTATTCTGTTATAGCAGGAGTCTAGTTTATTTAGGTTGGTTTTTGATAGGTTACTAAAGACCTCAGAACAGTATAGGAAGGTGGATAGCAAGTGGGATCTTGCAGTGGCCAGTCTAGCTTGTTGTGTAAGGTAAGGTTTAACCTTCTATAGAACACCTAGTTTAGAGTGGATTTTTTTTGATGGTCAGATAGATGTGTTTATCAAATTTTAGTGAGTCATCAATGGTTACCCCTAGCAGCTTGGTCTGATTGGTGGGTTCAATTTTTGTACAGATGTTAGATGGTATACAGTGGAATTGGGTACTGGGTTTGGAAAATTTATTAGAAAAAATTGTGAGTTTGGTCTTATTTGGATTTAGGATGAGTTGGTGGCTTTTGAGGTTCTTTTCAATGTCTTGAAATGATGATTGCATTTTGTGTTGGAGCTCTTGTGGGGAGTGGGCTGAGCAGATAAGGGAGGAGTCATCTGCATATTGGATGACGGTGGCATGTTGGGTGGCAGTATATAGGTTATTGGTAAGTATTATGAAAAGGAGGGGCCCAAGTATGGAGCCTTGTGGTACTCCTGTGGTTTCTGGTAATAGTGGGGAGAGGCTGTTTGTCCATTTAGTGGCCTGTTGACGGTCATATAGATAACTGTGAAACCATGTTAGGGGTGTGGTATTGAGATTATAAGTTACAAGTTTGTTGAGGAGCAGCTGATGGGACACAGTGTCAAAAGCTTTTGATATATCTAAGAAAATGGCTGAGACTAGTTGTCCTTCATTTTTGAGGTGGTGAATGGTCTCTATACAGGTTATGAAGGTTGAGTTAGTACTGTGTTTAGGCCTGAAGCCATGCTGGGTGATGGAGAATAGGTTGTTGGTAGTGAGGTGATTCATGAGTTGCTGGTGGATACATTTTTCTAGAATTTTGGCAAGGGGGGATAGAATGGCGATGGGACACTAGTTAGTTATGTCTCCAGATGGGCCTCCCTTATGAAGTGGTATTATATGATAGATTTTCCATAATTTGGGAAAGTACTGTTTGGAGGTAGAGCAGTTTATTAGTAATGATATAGGGTTAGGCAATGGATGGTGCAGCTAGTTTTAGGTATTTATTTGTAAGTTGGTAGGCAGCTAAGCAGCAGGGTTTTAATTTACATAAGAGTTTTTTTAACGTAGGATGTTGGAATAGGAATAAAGGAGAAGGAGTTTGCATCATTAGAGGTATGGGGAGGGGACAGTGAGTGATGGGATTGTTTTGTTGTCTAGGAGAGAAGCGATAGAGTTGATGAAGTGGGAATTGAATTGTGAGGCTAAAGGCACAGAGGAGTTAGCAGTGAGGGGGGCAAGTGTAGAGGTTTTAAAGCGATTAAGTAGGTGGTTGATATTCTGCCAGAATTTTTGTGGATTGTGCTGGTATTTTTGTTGGCAGGTGAGGAAAGAGGTTCTTTTACCCTTGATGATGTTTTCTTAGCATGGTTTTTAAGTTGTTTGTAAAGGGAGATATCGTTGTTATTTTTGGTCATATGATATAGTGACCATGCCTTATCTCTTTGTTTTACTAATTTTGTTTCTTTAGAAATCCATGGTAGCTGTTTGGCTTTTGGGCAAATTTTTCTGAGGGGGGCAAGATTAGTTAATATTTCAAGGAACTTGTTATTGAAGTATTCTACAGCTAGGTCTAGTTGCAGGTTTTTTAATGGGGACCAATCACAGTTTTCCAGTAGTAAATTGAAGGTGTCAGACGAGAAATATGTTTTGCTATTGGTGTATTTGTACGAGATGCTGGTTTGGATAGGCATTTTCTTCCTAACTAGAAATGTAGGGGCATGGTCACTTAGCGTGACTGGTAGACAGCCTGCCTGGTACCCGTGGTTTGGTTTATTGGCTAAAATCTAGTCTAGAAGTGATTTTTTATTGGAGTGCTTGTCGAAGCGGGTGGAGTAGTTAATAATTTGGGTGAAGTTGTATATGTTTATAAATGAGGTAGGGGAGTCTGAGGAGCAGGAGAACCAGTCTAGGTTGAACTAGGGTACAATGTTTCAGGGTTGTGCAGCTGCATACTTGGACAATTTACTGATATTTAATTTTGATGCTTGCACATGCCAACACATACTTCAAAAGCGATTGCTTGGTTGATTGTTTCCTTTCTTAGTCTTGTGCATACTGGAACATATTACTCATGGGTTTATTTGGATAAATGTTTCAATTTGCTGTTTGTGCATTCTATCGCCATGTAATGGAATGATCCTTATGGTAAATGTTTCACATTTGTGCTTGTGCATGCCACGACATAGTCATGCTTGCACATGCTGACAAATATTACTGAAGTGATTGCTTGGGTAATTGTTTTCTTATTTATTTTTGTGTCTGCACACTTGGACATATTAATGAGCGGGACAGTGGGGTAAACAATTACTTTTAGTGTCTCTTGCATACCTGGACAAATTAGAGAAGGTGCCACTTGGGGAAAAAGTTTCATGTTTGATGTTTTCTCCTGTCTACACATTTCTGAACAGATTACTTGGGTAAATGTTTCCTTTTTAGTGCTTGTGCATATATGGGTATATGACTAAAGAGATTGCTTTGGGAAATGTTTCATTTTAGTAGATGTTCATACTTGGACATATTAATGATGGGGTCACTGGGATACATGTTTCAGTTTGTTGCTTGTGCATACCTGGCCATATACTTGAAGGATCCTTATGGTAAATGTTTCACATGTATGGTTGTGATGCTGGCGCTGGACATTGTAATGAAGGGGTCAGTCAGTTAATATGTCTTTACTTCGGTTATGCGTACTGGCACATATTAGTGCTGGATTGTTTGGTTATATGTTTCATGTTGGTATTTGTGGTTACTTGTCAATATTACAGGAGTTGCCTATGTAATTGTGCCTCTGCATACTGAAGCAGATTGCTGAAGTGGTTCCGGGGGTAACTATTGGATTTGGATGTTTCTGCATACTGGGGCATATTACAGAAGGAGTCACTTGTGTAAATGTTTCCCACTTGTGCTTATGCATGCTTGGTCTTTGTGCTTAGTTGCTCATATTGAAGATGGGGTCGATTAGTTAAATGTGTGATTTTTTTGCTACTGCATAATTGAATATATAATTGAAGTGGCTGCTGGGGTTAATGTTTTAATTTTGTGTTTCTGCATACTTGGACATGTTAATGAAGGGGTCACTTGAGTAAATGTTTCACAGTTGTGCTTGTGCATGCATGGTGTTCATGTTTACTTGTACATATATTCCAGAAGGGGGTACCTTAGAGAAATGTTTTATTTTACTGCTTGTGCATACTAGGACAGATGACTAAAGTGTTTGCTGGGGTAAATGTTTTAATTTTGTGTTTCATCATACTTGGACATGAGAGCTCACTTGGCTAACAGTTTCATTTAAGTGTTTCTGCATGCCTGGACATATTATTGAAGGTGTCCCTTTTGAAAATGGTTCATTATGATGCTTGTACATGCCTCAATATATGAGTGAAGTGACTGCTTGGATAACAGCTCCACTTTTAGTACTTGTGCATGGTCCGACATATTACTAAAGGGGTTGCTTGGAGAACTGTGTAATTTCGGTACTTGTGTATACATGGCGCATATCACCAAAGGGGTCACCTGATGAAATGCTTCATTTTAGTGCTTGTGCATACTAGGAGAGACCAACTAAGTGGTTGATGTAGAAAATAATCCATGGGTGTGTCAGGCAAGTGCTTGTGCAGAGATAATCACACTGCAGTATTGATCACTAGGCAAAAGAGTTGCTAATGTGTCATTGTAGTGCTTGTTTATACTCGAGCTAAACTATTGCTGGGGTTGCTGATAGCAATAATTATCTTTTGTGTCATGAAATTGCTGTATGCTTACTTGGGCAGTCTGTTGAAGGAATGGCTAATTCCATAGTGATCCTTTGAGTTGCCGAACAGATAATGCTCATCAGATGGGTGAGTCTACATTTGCTGTGCTCAGTTGATGGCTTGCCCTTGTGCATGATGTTGAAATCTTAGGGTCTCTATTCATCTGCCACATTGCCTGTTTGGCATCTATTATTGAATGTCCTCTGAAAGCTATTTTACAGGTTCAGCTTCTGGTCTGACAGTTGTCAACACGTTACATTGACTGGCACAAGACAGCACTGCTCTCATCCTTGGATACTGATTTATGGACTTGTTCATGGTACATATATACATACATACAAATATTTCAAACACAGGCATTAATGCCCTTCTAGCTTGCCAATATACCAAAGCACTTGTTCCCATAGTAAGTGTCGAGGCTGTTCTTAAAAATATGTAAACTGGCACTTTAATGTAATTGGGTAGTCTGGTCCTTGCATCAGTCACTTTGTCGGACAATCAATTAGTGCTCTTCTCATTCCCATAGATTCTTCTACATAGGTTGTCTGGTGATTCTCTAGTACTGTTTGATAACCCCAAACATTCTCAGAGGTAGTTGTCTATAAATGCCCTATATACTTGAATACGATCTCCTCTTAGATAGCTGTAAAAGACACTGTACACATTCAGTTATTTTAGTCTTCCATAATAACTTAAGTTTTCACATCAGTGGATACCCTTGGTATATTTCCGCAGTATTTTTTTGCAGTACTCATGCTTTCTTTCTTATAGGGTTTCCATATTATTCCATACTCAAGTTTGGGTCTAATGTAACTAACTAACAATGACTTCATCATTTTTGACTTCCTAGACTTTATAAATCTTTTTATACAACCTATAGTTCTAAAACTATCATTAACCACTTGGTTGATATGATTAGAAAAACTCATAGCTGAATCTACCCACATACCCAGGTCCTTAAATGAGTCTACAGTTTCAATCACTGTGTGCCATATTAAATATTTACCTTTCAGTTTATGTCTCCCAAATGTCATGTGCTTAGTTTTTGATGTATTTATCGGCATATTATTCTTCTGTGCCCAAATGGTCAGTTTTGTCAAGTTGTTTTGCAGATGTGCCTCATCTGTAACACATGTAATCAGTTTACCCAATTTTAGGACGTCTGCATGTAGACTGTAGAACACCTCAGATGAAAAAGTTAAGTCTGAAAAATACAATCTAAATAGGTAAGGGCCTAGGATAGAGTCCTGTGGGACACCCTGACTGTACCCAAGGGTTTCTCCTGTCCAGTTGTTTTATGATACTTGCCATGTCCTATTTGTAAGTCATGCAGCTATCCATCTTATCAAGAGTACATCAGTACCTAGTTGTACTAATTTATTGATCACTATTTTGCATATGGCCCTGGAAAATGCTGAAGTTAAATCTATATAAATCACACCACACCACAATTTTTCATTCATAGCTGTTATTATATTGTTATAGAACATCATGTTACAGATGGTAAAACATCTGTTTTCAACATATGCATGCTGATATATGGTTTCAAGTCCCAACCTACCCAGTTCTGATGATAATTTATCCAGTACTACCTTCTCCATTATTTTTCCACAACATGAAAGTAGACAGTTTGAGGTAGCGTACACAATAGTACGCAGATTCATGGCATGTTGTCATAGGCGTGTTCCACTTACGTTGGTCTATAGGGGTATCACCTAACATTCACCAGTAGTAAAATGGGCTATGATCTCTGTGACTAGGTGTTATCCAAAATAAATAGTTCTGACTGGTTGACAATAGATATACATTATGACTGGTTATAAAACAGGTGAATTTTGTTATCTGAAGGCAGATTTATGTGTGTGTACGTGTACTAATGTGTCTGTCGTGTATGTACAACTATATATAAATAAAAAGCTATGTATATATATATATATATATATATATATATATATATAGCTATACATAGATATACATATATACCTAAAGTTATATGAATATATTGATTTACAAAGATATATATATATATATATATATATATATATATATATATATATATATATATATATATATATATATATACACATGGAAAGATATGTTTAGCTAGATAATTACCTAAATCAAACAATTGATTTATGTGCTGCTGTGTATATCGATTAAAGAAAAATTCCTACATGCACCATGTATGTAAGAGACTGTCCATAGTCGTTTATATGTAAGGTTATAGTTATTTATAACATTACATATGTCATATATGTTTGCTATTTGTTTATAATTCATACATGTGCAGCTACTGTATTTGACAGTGGGTGAGGGATATGCATACCTGTCTGCTGCCCCTGGATTTGCATTATCTGCATTACTTGCCATGTCCTTGTGCATGTTGAGAGATTCCATAGAAATAAATTTGGTTTGTAGTCATTCAGTCTTTTGGGGAAATGTCTTATTTCAGTACTTGTACATACAAGGACATATTACTTAAGGGGTCCTTTGGAAACGTGTTTCATTTGGGTGTTTGTGCAAACTGGGACATATTATTGAAGGATTCGTAGGGTAAATGTGTCATATTTTTCCACGTCCACATGTCCCATTCACATCATGATCTTACCTTCCTTTGATGTAAGATGCATGATAACAGATAAGGAAGGACTATTAGGACACCGTGGGGGTCATGGTTACTTGTGTCAGAACTTCCAACCCATTATTCTTTGACAAACCTTTTCTTCCTTTGTCTGTTTCAAAATCAAGCAAACTAATTTACATAGGAGTCCCAATGTCTGCAGTTGGTTTTCATAATGAATGAGTCCCATTTTCTTAGATGTCTATCCCTTCCTAAATTAAGCAATGAGGCTCACTGTTATTCAGTCTTTTGGACATATATCTTTTGTGCTGCCCCTTGAAGTAATGAGGTGTCAACTCTTAAATTCTGAGTTAGATTTTTTTGGTGACTTTTAATTTTATTTCCATCAAGTTTCTTTACACATAATGTCTGCCATTCTGTCTTATGTTACTTTATGCATTTTAATTTGAATGTAGAGAACTGAAATTCTATCAGTAATTTCTTTAGCTCCACAGGATATTTCCAATTGTACTAAGCGACTGCCTTTGCATATGCGTGTATCAACACATAGTTTAAAACCTGATCTCGCCAAGGCATTCAACACCATTCCTCACTCGGGTATTATAGAAAAACTCACCTGCCTGAACATAAACCCCAATGTCACAAGATGGATTGCCAACTGGATTACAGACAGAACTCACACGTTAAGAATAGCGGGCTCCAAGTCTGACTCTAAACCAGTCACAAGTGGTGTCTCGCAAGGATCGGTTCTGGGACCCCTACTGTTCGGCATATATTTCTCAGAAGTACAGGCAAACACAGGAGGACTATGGCTAACAAAGTTCACCGATGACTGCAAACTGGGAGCCATAATTGACTCTCCGGCTGACACGGACATCCTTCAAAAAAGCCTTACTGAGACAGACAGCTGGTGTCAAAGTCATGGCCTCAAGCTAAATGCCAAAAAATCCATAGTCATCCCGTCTGGAAAAAAACAAAACATCCACGAATCACCACATAGGTGGCAGCCCCCTTAATACAGAAGAGGTAATAAGAGATCTGGGGACCCAGGTAGATAGTAATCTTTCCTTTGACAATCATATTGCCAAAGTAGTTAGGAAATCCTTCTATGTGGCCCATCTAATTACTAAGGGGTTCGCATCTAGAAATAAAGAGGTTATAGTGCCCTTCTACTCATCACTCATCAGACCCATCACAGAGTACAATGCCCCATTTGGGATGTATCTCACAAGACACTTCCAACAGCTGGAAAGACCACAAAAGCACCTCACCAAGAGGATTACTGGCCTCAAACATATGTCCTATGCAGCCCGACTGAAAAAACTCCAGCTGTACTCAGTGACATATCGCTTACTCAGAGGTGATGTCTGCCTGACTTACAAAGCCATGTCCAACTCAGAATTGATGGACATGCTCCACCTAAAGAAATCCAAGTCACTGCGAGCCATGTGCTCTAGTGAGCTAAACCTCACCACAACAATAAATAGAACATGCTGGAGGGATAGATTCCTGTCACAGAGACTCCCCATGCTTTGGAACAAAATTCCTAACTACATTAGGCAGAGCCCCTCACTAACACTCTTCAAGAGAAGCCTTGACGAGTGGATGGGTAACAGAAAATACACCCCTGGGATCACTTCATTGGCTCTGCTTGACAGAGGCTCAGTTAATTAATTAATGGGGTGGCAAAAGCCGACACACTCTGGCTAGGCTTAAAAATGCCCTCGGGCAGATATCCTAGTACCTACCTATGAGCCTATGAGAGTACCCTGGCAGGGCAGGGCAGCAAAGTATTCCATACGTCTAAACAAGCATTTGGACATGCAGTACTCTGGTGTCAGTGACTCAGTTAATGCAACATAAACAATCTTGCGTCAAGCTTGTTTGGACCAGATGATGAATTTGAGGCTTGCCTTATGCAAATTTAGAGCTGGCCAAGGCCTTATATACAATATGGCCCATGCAGACATCATGGAAGATCTAAGTGCCTTAACCATCTTATGTTAAGAATGATAGCAAACTTACTGAAAGACAGAAAGTACACAGTACAGTTAGCTGGTGCCTTATCACAAAGTATGCACGCGACCAATGCTGTCTCTCAGATTGTTGCTGGGAGCTCCCTGGTACTTACTGCTCAGATCTCAGTGCAGACAGCAGATGACTCTAAACTGTGCTCACCCAGACACTCCAGAATGAACTGCCAGTAATACACTGTTAGTGTACTAAAACTGGACAACTGCCTCCCCTCATCACACTGTATAGACACCACACTACCAAACATTAATCTAGTCCCTGCCTTTATACTGTTATGTGACAGCAGTTGGAAACAAACCCACTTCCTTTAGCAACAGTAATTATCCATGGGAAATCAACAAGGTTTAGACAATAATCATTTCTTTATTGTCAGAACTGATCACACCAGATATCGTGTACATTATCCACATTTGGGATGTATTCCTGCTAAACATATCATACAAACCTCAAGGGTTTTTAACCAGACAGATCCTGGAGCTAACAAGAGAGCTTGTGACATCTGTCATTTAATTCCTGGTCTAATACACTTGTTGATGGTGGAGAGGGTATTTCCACATCTAAGTACATATCCACATGCGTCCCAAGTGGAAACCTGAAGTATTTGTTTTTCATATCGGAATCTGAGCTAAATACAGATGTTATGTGATCCTATCTCGCCTACATTCTGTACTGATGGGTTCGGAGCCGATCCTCGGCTCCAACTTGGCACGCTATACTATAGAACGAAGTCTCTTATTGGCTGAGCTATCCCACATCCCAGGATGCACCACCACTGCTTCCCCAGATCTCGTTTGCCGCTTTACAAGCAAAGACGTGGTCTCGGACTTGGCTGAGCTAAGTGCTTATTTCTTAAGAAATTTCTGTCAGGAATTTTTTGATAATCGACCCAAAAGCTGTTTTAACAGCTATCTTGTTGTGTGACTGAGTTTGAGTTAAATTTTGTGGTAAAATTTATCTTTAATTTGAGGGAAAAGATCCCGTTTAAGTTAGAGGGGCCTTGCCCTCGCGTGTGATTGAAATACTTAGTGTGAGTCTGGTGGTAGTATTATAGTGGTCAAGTATCCCGTTTTATGTTAGAAGGGTCTTGCCGTAATTCTCATCATCTTTAAGAAAGTTTTGTGACTAAAGTTTCTTTTTTGTGTAGTGATTGTGTGTCGACATGTCTAAAGAGCACAGACCATCTGGGTTCAAAAAATGCTCTAAATGCAGTTACAAAATTTCCATAACGGACGATCACTCTTTATGTGTGTATTGTTTAGGCCCTAAACATCTTCAGGAGTCATGCAGCGTTTGTCACGCTTTTTCCTCCCGGGTCCTCCAAGAGAGGAAAAACAAATTGATTTTAAAAGGGCTTATTACACCTTCTTTTGAGGAGGCTTTATCTTCTTCCTCTTCACCTTCGAAGAAAAAGAAATCGTCGGCTCCGACCAGCCCGTCGGAACCGGCCACAAAGAAATCTCGGCAGGCTTCTCCATCGGCTCCACGGACTTCGGAGCCGAGGGCGGAACGGTCTGCCTCAATGCCTCCAGCCTCGACTCCTCTGGCTTCGGAGCCGACGGCTAGAGCTTCGAGAGGTGGGTCACCTTCATCGGCTCCACTGTCTTCGGAACCGATGAGAGTTGCCCGCTCAGACTCTTCCCCTTCGGTGCCGAAGTCCACTTCGGCTCCGAGGGAAATTGCAATGGTTGTGGAGTCTCGCTCGGCACCGATATTTATCGAGACGATTCAGAGCCAGTCCCCCAGTCCTTCGGAACCGGTGGAGAAGTCGACTCAAACCCATTCGATCTCTTCTCGGTCTTCGAGGATGTCGGATTCGGACATTGACAGGGTACTTCAAAGGCTGTTTCAGTCTCCAGTCTTCCAAAAGTTGGTTTCGGCTCCAGCCCAGTCGGCTCCGGAGCCGATTGCCCACCTTTTTGTCTTGGTTCCTCCTCCAACAGCCTCAGCATCGTTGGAGTCGGTGCTGGTGGAGCCGATGGCGGTTTTCGGGTCGGCTCCGACCCTTACTCCAACCCCGACCTTCGGGTCGGAGTTCAGTACACGGACCACCTTGGTCGGCCCCGGGGGTGACGCTTCGGGACCGATGTTTTCGGTTCCGAGCCTCCCTCTCGGTGCGTCGGCTGTGGGAGTGTCGTCTACTGTTGTGGCCTCGGGAGTCAGACCTTCCCAGGACTCTGGGGGTCCGGCCTTCAGGGCCATGAGGAGTGCTTTGGCCAAATTTTCTTTGGCCACCTCCACCGTCTCACTGGCACCTTCCCTTGGCATGGAGACTGGTTCCTTTGTAGTCCCCCTGTTTTAAGACAGTGGAGCCCTGGGGCCTGAGATCACCCCATTGGGGGTTCCCCCTTCCTGAAGGTCCCTCCGAAGCGTCTTCGGAGGAACCTCCAAGGAAGAGACAGTGCAAGAGGAAGCACGTCGACTCCCCTGATGAGTCTCTCACCTCGGACACCGACCTCGATGATGCGGAGGGGTCCCCCAAGTCGTCCTCGGATGATGTCTCCTTTGCGGACATTTTGGAAATCCTGAAGCAACGAGGCGACTGGCAGTCCAAACCCCCTTCCGCTGAGGAGTCGGTATTCCTCAAGGCCTTCGGGGCTCAGCCCTCCGCCTCCTGGGTGTCTCCGCCCTTCGATGAGCTTCTGGATTTGATCTCTCGAAGGGTGTGGGAGCACCCGGATTCTGTGGAACCGGTGCCAGCTCGCCCTAATAAATTTCTTTCAGCCCCCCCCCCCCGAAAAGGATTTCCTCTCCAAAGGTGTGGCTGTAGATGCCCTGGTGGTGGCATCTGCTACCCAACAAGATGTGGCAGAGGCTTCGACATCCGTCCATCCTCCTAATAAAGAGTCCAGGAGCATGGATCGGTATGGGAAGCGCATCTTTACTTCAGCAACCTTTACTTTAAGGTCTCTGAATTATCTGACGCACTTCACCAAACTTCAGAGGGATCTGGTCAAGGAACTTTCAGATACCCTCTCTGGTAACCTACCTGAGCAGTTGGCCCAGATGGTTAGCTCTCAGTTGGCTACCCTATCATCGATATCGAACTTGTCCATGAGGCTCATTTCGTATGCAGCCGAGGGGGTGAGTAGAGCGGCGGGAACAGATGTTGCTCTACGGAGACAAGCCTGGCTTCGCCTGTGTCATTTTACGGAAGCCTTCAAGTCTTCCTTTGCCGACGCTCCCTTTGATGGGTCCTCTTTGTTTGGACCCAAGGTAAAGGACACCTTGACTCGCTGTGAACAAGAGGGTAAGACTTTGACTGCTGTAGGGGCACAGTTTTCCACTCGCTTCAGGCCTTATCCCAAGGCTAGAAGAGGGGGAAAAATGTGGTTCCGTAAATCTCAAAAGACTTACTCCTCACAGCAGGGCGATCCCCCTTCTAGAGGCAGAGGAGGGGGAAATTTTTCAGGAAGACGCCGTCCCAGAGGTGGCGGAGGCCCCTGCAACACTGGAGACCGCGAGTCCTTTTGTGGCTCCTCAACCTTCCAGCATCCCTGAAGGATTGCCCGACTGTGCAGCTCCGGAGGCAGTCGGGGGTCATTTTTCAAAGCACCTAAAGGCCTGGGAGAATATCACTCAGGACCGATGGGTGCTCCGAATCATCGCCGGAGGTTACACCATCCCCTTTTCTCAACCCCCCCACCATCCCGAAAAATCCCAGACCCACCACCCAGTCAACGGGATCTTGCAGCCATCGAAATCTCAAAGCTGCTTCAAAAAGGAGTCATCCAGCTGGTCCCCGTAGGCCAGACCGGATTAGGGACTTACTCAAGATTCTTTTTGGTGCCAAAAAAGACCGGGGACTTGAGGCCCATTTTGGATCTCAGCAAGCTAAATCGATCCGTCAAGAAGTCCAAGTTCCAGATGGTCACCTTGCAATCCATTCTCCCGCTGCTGGAGAAAGGTGTTTGGATGTGCTCCATAGATCTCAAGGACGCCTATTATCACATCCTGATAGATCAGGCGTCCAGGAGACACTTGCGCTTCAGCCTGGGAGACAGTCATTTTCAGTTCCGTGCACTGCCCTTTGGTCTCACCACAGCCCCCAGGGTGTTCACCAAATGTTTGGCGGTGGTGACTGCTCACCTGAGAAGTCTAGGATTCCAGGTGTTTCCATACCTAGACGACTGGCTCCTAACTGCCACCTCCAGGCCTTCGGGGCAAGGAACTTTCAGATACCCTCTCTGGTAACCTACCTGAGCAGTTGGCCCAGATGGTTAGCTCTCAGTTGGCTACCCTATCATCGATATCGAACTCGTCCATGAGGCTCATTTCGTATGCAGCCGAGGGGGTGAGTAGAGCGGCGGGAACAGGTGTTGCTCTACGGAGACAAGCCTGGCTTCGCCTGTGTCATTTTACGGAAGCCTTCAAGTCTACTCTTACAAAACCTAGCAGCCACTATATCTCTAGGCAACTCCCTAGGATTCACCTTCAATTGGGCAAAGTCTGTGTTGCTGCCATCTCAGCGCATATGGTTTATCGGAGTAGAGATAGACTCAAAGCAAATGCGGGTCTATCTTCCTACAGAGAGGATAGAAATATTGCAGTCTCAAGTTCGAGCCTTGCTTCTCAAACGCCGAGCCCCAGCCAGGATGGTCCTACAACTGTTAGGTTCCATGTCGGCCACCGTTCTCATGGTCCCCTTGGCAAGATTACATATGAGGATTCTCCAGTGGCTCCTGTCAGTCCAGTGGTCTTATCAGGATCTCCCTCTCAGTCACCTCATTCTGATCACAGAGACGTGCAAACAGGACCTTCGTTGGTGTCTTCTTTCCTCCAACCTGGATCAGGGGCGACCCTTCGTTCCACCACCTCCAGTGGCCACATTGACTACAGACGCCTCCCAGACGGGGTAGGGGGGACATTACCTGGGCAGGTCAGTCCAGGGCAAGTGGCATTCCGACGAGAGTCTCCTCCACATCAACATACTAGAAATGAGGGCGGTGCTTCTATCTCTGCAAGCGCTACACGATTACCTCCCTCCGGGCATGATTGCCATTCAGTCCGACAACATGTCAGTAGTCTGGTACCTGAACAAGCAGGGAGGGACCAGATCCTACCCCCTTTGCAGAGAGGCCATGAAAGTATGGGATTGGGTGATTGCAACCAAATGTTTTCTGGTAGCAACACACATTCCTGGGAGATCCAATGTGATAGCCGACAGACTGAGCAGAACTATTCTCTCCCCTCACGAGTGGTCTCTGAACGACAGAGTGGCAACTCATATTTTCAGAAGATGGGGGACTCCTTGTTGTGACCTTTTCGCAACCCCCCTCAACACGAAATGCCAACAGTTCTTCTCTCTCACCCCAGTTCCGGGGGAGATTCCCAAGGACGCCCTAGTCCAAGCTTGGCCCACCGGCCTGCTATACACCTTTCCACTGGTTCCCCTTCTTCCCAAGGTGATCCAGAAGGCGATTCGCTTGGAGAGCAAAATGATTTTAGTTGCCCCATACTGGCCTCGTCAAGTCTGGTTTCCCTTTCTTCGGAAATATGCACTGGACGGTCCATGGTTCCTGGACCAAGTTCCGGATCTCTTGACCCATCAGTCGGGACAGCTTCATCAGTCCCTCCACTCGTTGAGGTTAACAGCTTGGCTCCTCCTCTTCCGACCATAGTCAGGAACCATGCTCTGGACCCGGAAGTCATACATATCTTGTCCTCAGCCCATAAGACTTCTACTAAGAAAATGTATAACAGCAAATGGAAGAGATTTGCTATTTGGGCCCAACTCCGGGGATTAGATCCCATAACTGTCCCGGTGTCAGAGGTTCTGAAATTTTTAGCTTCTCTGTTCAATCAAGGTTCTTCGGTCTCTACCATCAAGGTTCAATTGGCAGCTATTTCCAATTTTCATGAGAGCATAGAACCACCTTTGATGAGCAACAAGTTGTGTAAAGCCTTCATGAAAGGTGCTGGGCTGCTTTGGCCCCTGATATCTCATCCCGTTCCACCGTGGGACCTTAATGTTGTGTTAGGTGCTTTGACCTCTTCCCCCTTTGAACCGGCAGCAACTTGTGACTTGAAATTTCTTTCTTGGAAGACTGCTTTCTTAGTTGCAATTACATCAGCCAGAAGAGTTTCGGAACTTCAAGCCCTATGTGTCAAACCACCATACCTGGTTTTTCACAAGGATAGAGTATCCCTCAGACCGAATCCATCCTTTGTTCCTAAGGTTTGTTCTAGTTTTTGTCTGCAACAGTCATTGGAACTTCCAGTTTTCTTCCCAAAGTACTCGAATAGAGCGGAATACATCTTTCACACCTTGGATGTTCACAGACAATTGCGCTTCTATTTGGATAGGATGCACCAAACACGGAAAACAGATCAGTTGTTTGTGTCCTTTTCGGACAATAAATTGGGCAAAGCCGTCACGAAAGTCACTATTGCCAAGTGGATCAGAGACTGTATCAGTCATACTTACTTCATTTCTAATAAAGAGATTACAACTACAGTGAAAGCTCATTCTACCAGGGCTATGGCTACTTCAGCAGCTTTTCATTCTAAGCTTGCCATTAGTTACATTTGTGCTGCGGCTACGTGGTTTTCTCCTCACACCTTAATTTCTCATTACAAATTGGACGTGGCATCTCGGGGGTGAGCTTCCTTCGGTTTCACAGTTCTCAGGAGTGTTTTCCAGTGAGCCACCCAGGAATCAGGTGCTAGGGACGCTGTCCCATCAGTACAGAATGTAGGCGAGATAGGATCACATAACATCTTTTAGTTATGTACTTACCATAACTTTAGATGTATGAGATCCATCTCGCCTACATTCCTAATAACCCACCCTCCTTCCCCCTACCTTGGAGATCAGAAGAAACCAGACGGTTCGAGTTTAGCTGTTTCATCTTGAAACACCTGGCAATATTATATCAACAGTCTATGTGTGTGTGCATGTGTGCGGACAAACAAGATCTGGGGAAGCAGTGGTGGTGCATCCTGGGATGTGGGATAGCTCAGCCAATAAGAGACTTTGTTCTATAGTATAGCGTGCCGAGTCGGAGCTGAGGATCGGCTCCGAACCCATCAGTACAGAATGTAGGCGAGATGGATCCCATACATCTAAAGTTATGGTAAGTACATAACAAAAAGTTATTCTCTTCCACATGACCCATTGTGATGATGCTCTTTATTTCCGTTGAAGTAAGATGTATGATAAGTCATAAGGTAGTGGGGGGGGGGTCAAGGCTGCCTGTGTTATAACTGCAAACCCATTACTTGGTTGTCAAACCTATTCTTCCATTGTCTCTGTCAAAAATCAGGCACTATCATTTACATAGGAGTCCAAATGTCTAAAGCTGCTTTTTAGATGGATGACTGACAACTTCTAGAACGTTTCTCCTTTTCTGTTGGAAGCAGTGGGGGTCATTGTTATTCAAGTTTATTTATTTTTTTATTTTTATTATTTATTTGCAGTTTGATTACCGGGGAAGTCCACTGGGCCGAACTGATCCATGTTCAGTGGACGCATATGTCAGGTTTTCAAGTGGACATTCAGAGATATGTATTTTGTGTTATCTTCAGTAAAAAAATGAGATGTCAACCCTTCACTTCATAGTAAGTGGTGCTCTGCTCTATGTAAATCTAATTTGCTTGAAATATCTTTACAGGCAGCATCTGCCATTCCTGTCTAAGTTGCTGTTTCCATTGTAATTGGAATGCAGAGAGCAATTCAGCCTCCACAGGGTGAATACCCTTTGTCTTTCAACCCTGCTGTTTAATATGCACATGATTATTCCAAACATCAGTCAGTCCACTAGTTATTAATTCATTTTTGATAAATGATTCATGGACAGTGTGGTGTATTTACTCATATGTCATCCATCCACCAAAATCCTTAATTTAGTTTTGTTAATTCTTTATCATTTACTTTGGTTTTTTTTTTGGTTTTTTTTACATTCATCAGGACAAAGTAGACAGATTACACCTTATAGAGAAACATTACGTATAAAGATCAGCACACGTCTTTCAGTGCTAGTCATGGTACTCTGAGTGAGTGCAACAATAAGAGAACTTGGCATTTGTATTTCAACAAAATGTTGTTGTTGTCTTTCGGCTTTTCCAGGTTAGGGGTCGCCACAGCGGAACTCCGGTCCGCTAATGATTATCAGTAGATTTTGACGAACGCCGAGGTGCCAGCTCAACGTTCAACCTTCAACGAAGACACGCCCATTTACGCATGTCTTTTGCCTTATATAAGTGGTACAGTTTGAATTATTTTCTGCTTAAACTGTGAGCTTTGGACAGCTAAGACCTGCATGCAATCAACTGAATGTATAAGTGAAGTTAAGTAAATCTTTATCTGCACTTTTTTCAAATAATACACAATTTAAATTAATTTGTTTGTGTTGCATTGAGCAATATCTAGCTGGAAGTTGTGACTCTGTTTTTTCAGTTAAGGCTTGTTAAAAAAGCCTGCATACCCAGTGATAAGTGGGGGTAGTTCACTTCATTGTTATTCAGTTTCTGCCTTATATAAGTGGTACAGTTTGAATTATTTTCTGCTTAAACTTTGAGGTTTGGCCAGCCAAGACCTGCAAGCAATTAACTGAACGTATAAGTGAAGTTAAGTAAATCTTTATCTGCACTTTTTTCAAATAATACACTATTTAAATTAATTTGTTTGTGTTGCATTGAGCAATATCTAGCTGGAAGTTGTGACTCTGTTTTTTCAGTAGGTCCCCACCCATCCTTCCTGTTTTTGTTTTGGTGTTAATCTTGGTGGCTTTGAAACTGCCCACCCCTCTTGTAAATTTGCACTTGGATACTCCTCCTGGGCCCATCTCATTTGCTCACTCAAAAAAAAAAAAATTGTTCTTCTTTTATCTACTTTTACTGTATTTGTGTTTCTTCCTACTTTATTTTGCTTTTGCGTCATCTTAAAAGTACTCAATTGTATTTATTACTGCTTGGTGTAACTCATTCTAAGCCTTTTAGTTTAAACACTTGGGCTTCAGACCAGTTGTTTTACATTAAGAAGGTTTGTGGTCTGCACTGTAGTGGCAGAACAGGTAGCTTACATCCTTCTAAGCTGGGAACTGCTGATTGAGGGCTCAGTGTCTGTTATTCTAAAAGTGTATTAGTTCTGGTTTAAGCACTTGGGCTTCAGGCCAGTTATTTTACATTAAGATGGTTTGTGGTCTGCACTCTTGTGGGAGGAGAGGCTGGACTCTGCCCTTCTGAGCTGGGAATTTCTGGTTAAAGGCTTATAGTGCCTGCATATTTGAACTGCTTCTTACTGAAATTGGTACACCTTGTTTGCTGTAGCATAGACTAGATCCAGGCCTGATGAATCTAGCTTTGTTTGTATAACTTGAGCACTAATCCAGGCATTCTTTAAAGTATTCAATTGTATTTATTACTGCTTGGTAATAACTTGATTAAAGTGTAGCTATCATTCTAAGTCTTTTGGATCAAGCACTTGGGCTTCAGACCAGTTGTTTTACATTAGGAAGGTTTGTGGCCTGCACTGTGGTGGTAAGACAGGTTACATCCTTCTAAGTTGGGAACTGCTGATTGAGGACTCAGTGTCTGTTATTCTAAAAGTGTATTAGTTCTGGTTTAAGCACTTGGGCTTCAGGCCAGTTATTTTACATTAAGAAGGTTCATGGTCTGCACTGTTGTGGGAGGAGAGGCTGAACTCTGCCCTTCTGAGCTAGGAATTTCTGGTTAAAGGCTTATAGTGCCTGCATATTTGAACTGTTTCTTACTGAAATTGGTACACCTTGTTTGCTGTAGCATAGACTAGATCCAGGCCTGCTGAATCTAGCTTTGTTTGTATGCTTGTTGTTTGTTTGCTTGTTATTTCCCTGAAACGCTAATCCCACCTAAAACGTGACTTTTCAGTGCTTCTGTGGATCCCTAGTGATATCTGCATTGCTTACTGTACTTATTTCCTTGTTTCACTTGAAAAAAAGTTACTGTTTGTCGGTTTTGCATTTAAGTTACCTGAAACATAGTTGCAGGCTACACACTCAAGTGCGCTAGCCTCCTCTGTGTATTTAAAGTAATTTAAGCTCTGCATTTCTGTTTCTAAAAAAAATAAAATAAAACAAACAAAAATATTCCTTGCTTTCCCGCCATTCTGAGCTAGTCTAGACCAGTTTTCAGGCTTTGCTGAATCCAGGACTGAGGTAAAGGTTCCTGTGTTGCCCATATCATACTTGGATAGTTAGGTGGCTTCCTTGTTCATGGTGAGAGAGGGAACTCTGAGCAGCCTATCTGTCCCTGTAGGAGTGGTCCCAGCCCAGCAACTTGTAGCTCATTGGCCATTTTTGGCTAATTTCTATCCTGTTTGATCTCCCTGGTATAAAAACCGCTTGGCGCAGTTTTGCGCTTGTATACAGCTCAGCAGGCTCATCGTGGTGCCCTGCAGGCACCTACAAGCGGCCGAGAGACAAAAGAGAGACTTTGGACTTGATTAAGTATTGTTTTTGTTTGTTGTTTCCCTGAAACGCTAATTCCGCCTAAAACACGGCTTTTCAACGCTTCTGTGGATCCCTAGTGATATCTGCATTGCTTACTGTACTTATTTCTTTGTTGCACTTGAAAAAAGTTACTGTTTGTCATTTTTGCATTTAACTTACCGGTAACACAGTCGCAGGCTACACACTCAAGTGTGCTAGCCTCCTCTGTGTATTTAAAGTAATTTAAGCTCTGCATTTCTGTTGTTTCTGAAAAAAAAAACACAAAAAAATTCCTTCTTTTTCCGCCTTTCTGAACTAGTCTAGTCCAGTTTTCAGGCTTTGCTGAATCCAGGATTGTGATAAAGGTTCCTGTGTTGCCCATATCATACTTGGATAGTTAGGTGGCTTCCTTGTTCACTGTGAGAGAGGGAACTCTGAGCAGCCTATCTGTCCCTGTAGGAGTGGTCCCAGCCCAGCAACTTGTAGCTCATTGGCCATTTTGGGCTAATTTCTATCCTTTTTGATCTCCCTGGTAATAAAAACCGCTTAGTGCAGTTTTGCGCTTGTATACAGCTCAGCAAGCTCCTCTTGGTGCCCTGCAGAGTCCTACAAGCGGCCGAGAGACAAAAGAGAGACTTTGGACTTGATTAAGTATTGTTTTTGCTTGTTGTTTCCCTGAAATGCTAATTCCGCCTAAAACGCGGATTTTCATCGCTTCTGTGGATCCCTAGTGATATCTGCATTGCTTACTGTACTTATTTCTTTGTTGCACTTGAAAAAAAGTTGCTGTTTGTCATTTTTGCATTTAGGTTACCTGTAACACAGTCGCAGGCTACACACTCAAGTGCGCTTGTCTCCTCTGTGTATTTAAAGTAATTTAAGCTCTGCATTTCTGTTGTTTCTGAAAAAAAAACAAACAAAAAAAAAAAAAAACACAAAAAAACTCCTTGTTTTCCCGCCTTTCTGGACTACTCTAGTCCAGTTTTCAGGCTTTGCTGAATCCAGGACTGTGGTAAAGGTTCCTGTGTTGCCCATATCATACTTGGATAATTAGGTGGCTTCCTTGTTTACTGTGAGAGAGGGAACTCTGAGCAGCTTATCTGTCCTTGTAGGAGTGGTCCCAGCCCAGCAACTTGTAGCTCATTGGCCATTTTGGGCTAATTTCTATCCTTTTTGATCTCCCTGGTATAAAAACCGCTTAGCTCGGTTTTGCATGGGTTTGCACACCACGCAGTGCTGTTTAGCTGTGGTTAAACGATTCCAGGCTCCACGAAGTCTGCACTTCAGTTTTTCCCTTGAAACTTGAAACACTTCAACCCAGCACTAGAAATAAGGCAATTTAAGACCGGCACTTACTAAAACTCACTAAAACTAGCACTAGCTAACAGCTTGTATTTCAGCCCTATACTCAGGAAGTATAAGGCTCTTTACTCATCCAGTCAGCAATACAGTCCCAACCATCTATTCAGGCATGTTCAAGGGACAGCTTCAGGTGTGCTCTCTGGTCCAGCTGGTGAATCTGGGCATCCTGAGGCAATGTTACAGTTGCCTCATGTACACAGACAACCCCCTCCTCCTCCCAACCAACACAAACATATGTGAGAGATGCAGCTACACAGCCAAACTGGAGGCTAAGCTCTCTCAACCCACGACTGGATCAACCAGTCACAAGGAGAAGGGCAACACTAGCACCGCATTACCAGACTCACATAGACCAGCCATAGCTGCACCAGAAAACAACTCTCAGAAACATGCAAAAACATACTCGGTGGCTCTAAATAAGAACCTGCCTAAACAACAGAGACCTCCTAAGCATACAACCAAGCAATCCCCACCCCACAACAGAAACCAGGTAACACATACGTCACAACATCAGTGTGCCAAGCAAAAACAGCCCCTAAGGCTAAATAACACACCTAACACACTAGTAATCGGTGAATCTATCATCAGGCACACAGACGTCCCACTCACTAGACTGAACAAGGAGAAGGTTACCGTAAGCTGCCTGTCGGGTGCCAGAATCCGCCACATAACACATGCACTCAGTTTCCTCCACAACAAGTACAAATATGACTCTGTCATTGTACATGTTGGTGTAAATGACCTGAGACGTACCTCCCTGGACTACATGAAAAGAGACATGGAGGAGCTCTCTGACCATGTAGCCCAGGCTGGTATGACTCTGACTCTGAGTAGCATCCTGCCCTCACCCAAAATGATGCCAGCATACGAAGAATAAATTATCAGTTTCAACAATTGGTTAAACTACTGGTGTCATTCAAAGGGGATCCAGGGATCCTGGGACGACATGCTTGACAAGCCACGTTGCTTCGCCAGAGACGGCTTGCACCTGTCGCCCCTGGGCTTTCGAATACTGGCCAAGACTCTTGCCACCCCAATACTGCCTTTTTAGGCAAGGCTCAAAAGACAAACCTGCCTCCATAAACAACAATAATAAACAAAAACTGAGGGTAATGCTGCTCAATGCCAGAAGTCTAAACCTCAAAATGCACGCACTCAAGGCTCTCCTTAGTATGGAAGAAATCGACATATGTGCAGTGACAGAAACCTGGTTCAAGGCTCCAGAGAGCACCCCAGCACTACCAGGCTATAACTCCTACCATACCTTTAGGTCCCAAAACCAGGACCAGAACACAAAAGGAGGGGGTGTGTCCATATTCATCAAGAACACCCACACCTCCAGGTTAGTAGCACAGCACGCGGAATCTGAGAACATCCAAGTGCAATTGACAGCAGGCAAATTGACTGTTCAATTTATAGCTTGCTACAGATCTCCCACCTTGTCTCAGGACCCTCACGCAGCATTCCTGAGAACATTAGAAAGTATTAAGATTCTACCCAACACCATGCTACTGGGTGACTTCAACTATCCAAACATTGACTGGGAAAACTACTCAAGCTCAAACACCCTAGTCCAATGTTTCCTTGAGTTTATAAACTCAAACGCCCTTGAACAGCTGGTCACCACTACCACAAGAGGTGACAACATACTGGACCTGGTCATCACCATCATGGGAAACCTATGTTCCACACCTGAGGTAAACTCGTCATTGGTAAGATCAGATCACAAACTAATCACACTGGAAATCCACATCCCAACCCCCCCCCCCCCCAAGTCAAGGAAATCAAGGTAAAGAACTTCTCTAAAGCCAACGTCACACTCCTCAAGACTGAGGTGGGAAGTTTCAAAACTCCCAATCAAATGGAAAATGATGACCCATCAGCAGAATCCTTTACAAGTGCATTCTATGAACACCTTCAAGAATGCATGGACCGAGCCATCCCAAGTAAAACCAAGACCAACTCCTCAAAAAAGAGGAAGCCAGTCTGGTGGACCCCGGCCATAAATAAACTTTACAACAGAAGGAGGAAACTCCTGCAAGATAGAACAAAATCCCAAAATAAGAAGGCATCTCTGATTAACATCAGTAAAAAACTGCACTCCCTCATTAAATCATCCAAGGCCAACTTCGAAAGAAAAATAGCCAATGACTCTAAGGATAACCACAAGGCCTTCTTTAACTATGTCAAGAGTCTAGGGGCAAACTCTCAGATATGTTCTGAGCTAGTGAGTAATGGCCATAAATACACTGAACCAACCGACATTGCCAACATCCTGGCTGACAAGTTCAGTGCAAACTTCACCCCCCCCTCTCCACCAAAGGGGCTAGCACCCATCCCAGGAGAATGTGGCACTCCAGATATCTCAGACACACAAGTAAAGACAGCCCTTGCAAAGGCCAAAAACACAGCATCAATGGGACCAGATGCTATCCCAGGTTGTGTCTTACACGAGCTTCAAAATGAACTAACCCCCCATCTGAATTCACTATTCAAACTCAGCCTCTCTACAGGCTATGTACCCAAAGAATGGTGTACAGCAACAGTCGTACCACTCCACAAAGGTGGTGCCACAACTGACCCTGGGAACTATCGCCCTATAAGCTTGACTAGCTTGGTCTGCAAAGCCATGGAATGCATTATCATGGAGCTCATTAACAGGGACATTGGGAACCTCCAGACACTGGACCCCACCCAGTTTGGCTTTGTTAAAGGCAGATCTTGCCTCCTGAACTTGGTCGACTTCTTCGAAACAGTCACCAAGGCCATAGATGAAGGGAAGGTGGTCCACACAGCATATCTGGACCTCGCTAAGGCATTCAACACCATCCCACACTCAGGAATCCTAGACAAACTCACCAGCTTAAATATCAACCCCATGTCACGAAATGCGTTGCCAATTGGCTCTCAGACAGAACCCACATGGTAAGAGTGGCAGGCGCCATGTCTGACTCTAAACCAGTCACAAGCGGAGTCCCACAGGGCTCAGTCCTAGGACCCCTCCTGTTTGGTATATATTTCTCCGAAGTACAGGCAAAGGTGGAGGGACTGTGGCTAACCAAGTTCGCAGATGACTATAAATTAGGTGCAATAATTGACTCTCCAGCTGACACAGACATCCTGCAAAAGGGTCTCACAGAGACAAACACCTGGTGTCAAAGTCACGGCCTCAAGCTAAATGCCAAAACATGCATAGTAATCCCATTTGGGAAAAACAAAGTACCTACAAACTACCACATAGATGGGAATCCACTAAGTACAGAAGAAGCAATTAGGGACCTGGGTACCCAAGTAGATAGCATGATCTCCTTTGATAACCACATAGCCAAAATGGTCAGGAAATCCTTCTATGTGGCACACCTGATCACAAAGGGTTTCTCATCCAGATCCAAGGAGGTGATTGTGCCCCTTTACTCCTCACGCATTTGGCCCATAATAGAGTACAATGCCCCATTTGGGATGTACCTCACTAGACACCTGCAACAACTAGAAAGACCACAGAAGTACCTCACTAAGAGGATTAAGGGCCTTAAACAATTACCCTATGAAGCATGACTAAAAAAGTTCCAGCTCTTCTCAATTGCTTACCGTCTGCTCAGAGGTGACCTATGCCTGACCTATAGGGCCATGTCAGACCCTGAACTAATGGACATGCTTCACCTCAAAAAAACGAGATCCCTCAGAACCACTCGTTCTAGTGACTTGAACCTATGTACAACAATAAACAGGACATGCTGGAGGGATAGATTCCTATCCCAGTGACTCCCCTCACTCTGGAATAGAATCCCAATCCATATTCGACAGAGCTCCTCTCTGACCCTGTTCAAGAGAAATCTTGATGAGTGGATGGGTAATCGTAAGTTCTACTCTGGGATCACTTCAGGAGCCCTGTTGACAGAGGCCCAGGTTACTAATCTAATGGGGAGGCGAAAGCCATCACTCTGTACCTAGGCTTATAAATGCCCATGGGAAGATAGCCTAGTACTTACCTATGAACCTATGAACGCCCACCCAACTGCGGGGAGGACATGCAGACTCCACACAGAAGGCACTAAAAAGTGAATATATTACTGTACATATTTTAAGGAATTGCTATATTGGCCTAAACTGTGGAGTACTATTTGTGTTTTTTTAACTACGAATTCCTGAGAAAGTGCTAGTCAGAGTAAGAAAACATATGAAGGACGAGTTTGAGGCTGTGATTTCTTTGATGTTTATTGTCATGCAAAGTTGACTAAATAGCTGCACCTAAACAAGCTGGAAATGTGAGATTCTGGCTCCTTGAAGGAGGGCAGATGGGAGGAGTAACTTGATCAGGAACTCGACTAAGAAAACTGCTCTTTGTGAAAAGTCTTTTTTTTTTTTTTTCAAAAAACTTTTTATTTGTTTCATAAAAAGTAACAACAAGAAAGTGCACAGCCAGTAATATAATGTTGATACATGAATGAACGTATAGACTGAGCACATAATTGACATATGAACAGGCAAAACTTAAAACAGCATAACAATGTATATACAATATATACAAATAGTTAACCAAAGTGGTACCATTACGAGAGTACAAGTAAGATGGGCATGGGGGTATAAGATAGGTCTCATTTCTAAATGAAGGTATTAGGATTGTTATTCACTAAAGATAAGAGCAATAACCCTTTCCCAGACTTTTATTAAGAGGGCAATCTTTTTAGGGCCTTTCATAATAAGTTTCTGTGCTGCAATGTATGAATGAGCCATTTCCTTAAAATTGTTCCAACAGAGTTTAGTGCGGTCTATCCAATTTTTAGTGATATATAGTTTCTTGAGCAAGCATAGGAAGGCCAGTACATGTGTGTCAAACTTAGAAAGATCTCTAGTAGGAATATGAAGGATGGCTAATTCCCAAGAGAGGGTTGATTTATGGTAGCCCATTTTCTGAAGGCGGACTTTTAGTGTGGTCCAAAGTTTATGTGAGTAGTTACAGGACCATAAAACATGTAAGAGGTCAGCTTTTGAGAAGGAGCAGCATGGACAGGAGGGGGATTTCTTTGAATCCAACTTGAATAATACAGAGGGAGTATAATATGCGTTATTATTGATCATTAGTTGTGTGTAAAAGAGTTTTTTAAAAGGGGAAAAATCTAGGGTGCTTTTTATAGCAGAGAGTTTCTGTTTCTCCGACAAGTGAGAGTTGTAGTTGTCCCAATAACTAGAGAAGAGGCAGTCTGAATCATGAATTATGGAAGTTAGAAGTTTGTATGATTTGGAGAGCATTTTCTCCGGTAGCATCAAAGTTTGAATGACAGTCTCTAGTTTGGTGATGTCTTGACTGTTGACCATGAGATGAGCAAATTTTGATGTGACTAGCTCTCACAATTGTCGGAGAATAGTTAAGTATTTATTATTAGCTTTAAAGGTTAAGCGGAGGTTGGTAAGTGATTCATTTTTATGTTTAAGTATATCCCAGACCATAAGATTTTTAATAAGAGGGAAGTTAGAAAGATTGATTGACATATTATTCATTTTGATATTGGGATTTAAATGAAGAGGTTGGAGTAGAGGAAAACATTGTCAAGCTTGATAAGTTTTAGCAAGTTTTGAAAGGATCTAATTTTTTTGTTTTAAGTTGGCGGATAAGTTAGAACCGTCTATGGTGTCCAGAGAGAGAAAAGGGAGAGCAGCAGGGTTAATTTTTCTGGTTAGGATATGTTGATACCAAAACTTGGTCCAGGTAGGGTAGGAGTTGTATTCTCTATAGTTAAGTTTCGAGATGGACAAAATTCTATTAGCACAGACAATTGTATACTAGAGTTGGAGGTTTGGGAGGCCAAGACCACCCTTACTTTTGGGAAGTGTTAATTTAGAGTATGAGATTCTCACTGATTTAGGATACCAGATAAATTTGGCTAGTTCTTTACTAATCGTAGATAAGAAAGATTTAGACACTATCTGGTTTGCAGCATTAAACTGATAAAGGAGTCTGGGGAGTATGTTCATCTTAATTATCGCTGATTTAGATAGAAGAGAAAGATTCATTAGTTCCCATCTGCGAAGGTCTAGTATTATTTTTGACCAAGTTCTAAGCATGTTGTTTTGAAACATAGAGAGTTGGTTGTGTTCAAAGTGGATCGCTAGGTATTTGTTGTCAAAGATTGTCTTGAAGGGAGAGTTAGGGAAATATTTAGGTTTATGGCCTAGAGGGTTTATAGGAAAGATGTGCGATTTGTTAAGGTTAATCTGGTAATCTGAAGCCTTTGAGAACATGTTGATAGAATTAACAATTTTACTGAGGTCAGGGTTAGGGAGTTGAAAATAAAGGTTTAGATCGTCTGCAAAGGCAGACAGTAGTATTTTAGTGTTTAGTACTTTGGGAATCGCGTGAAAGGTATTTTGGGCAATATATAGAAAAAAATGGTTCTATGAATATATTAAAGAGAAAGGGGGTTAAGGGGCAACCTTGTCTTGTACCATTTGCGATCTTTAAGGGCTTGGACAAATTTTTGTTAATCCATAAATAGGTGTATGAATTTTTGTATAAAACATTAATCATGTCCAAAAAGACAGTAAGTATGCTGAAGTGGGCTATGGTTTGGAAAAGGAAGTCCCAGTTTACCCTGTCAAAGGCTTTTGAGGCATCTAATGTTAAAGCATAAAGTGTTTTTTTTCTTTTTTGGTAAAGTGAATTAAGGAATCCAATGTCAAAGTATTATCCCATGTGTGTCTATGTGTCATAAAGCCTGCTTGTTCTGAAGAAATTAGAGACGGTAAAACTTTTTTTCAATCTGTTAGCCAGTAAAGAAGCTAAAATCTTAATATCAATATTTATTAATTAGATGGGCCGATAGTTATGGGGGTCAGTTTTATCTTTATTATTTTTCAGAATTAGAATAGTTTTCGAGGTGTTCCAGTGTGAGTCTGATATACCATTTTTTATTATGTAGTTAAATACCTTTAGAAGGATAGGGGAGATTACTGAATTAAAAGTTTAAAAAAATTCAGTTGTATATCCATCTGGGCCAGGGGATTTACTTACTTTAAGGTTGGCAATAACAGTTAAGATTTCCTGAAGGCTTAAGGGAGCAGAAAGCATGTCACTTTGAGATTCATTTAGAGAGGGGAATTTAATAGACTTCAGAAAGCTAATCATGTGTTGGTTGATAGAGGGATCCATTTTTTTGGAATAAACATCTGAGTATAGGAGCGAGAATAGCTGTATTATTTCAGAGTCCAACTTATAAATTTTGTTTTGGAAGTGCAAGAGTGAGATTCTAGGAGGGGCCTGATTGTTTTTAATTATTCTTGCCAAAATCTTGGAAGGGATCTGTGCCCACTCTGAATAAGTTGCAATAAGTTTTTGTTCAGATAGGGAAAGGTTTTGTTGGTGGAGATGCAGTAATTCTTTTTGGGAATCGGTTATTTCTTTATATATACTAGGGTCTGGGTTAAGCCTTTGTTGTTTTTCTAACTCAGAGATCCTCAATGTAAGGTTGGATTCCTTACTTTTATAGAGTTTTTTAAAGTAAGAAGCTTTATTAATTAAAAGACCTCTAATGCAAGCTTTACAGGCGGCCCATTGAATATCAAGTGGGATATTAGAATTGTCGAGATTAGAACTAAAGTCAAGTAATGATTCTGTGATTACTTGAGTTATGTC
Source organism: Protopterus annectens (assembly GCF_019279795.1). NCBI lineage: Eukaryota > Metazoa > Chordata > Ceratodontiformes > Protopteridae > Protopterus > Protopterus annectens. The sequence continues at coordinate 1,979,941,060 of NC_056741.1, read as the reverse complement.
CTTATTTGAAAGCAAGTTATTATTTAATGTCCAATTATTATAGCGGGATAAAGGAGTTGAGCTTGAATCAAGATTAAACTTGAGAGAGATTCTTGAGTGGTCGGATAAGAATCTAGGTTCTAGGGAGAAGTTAGTTTTGAGATGGGAGAGGGAATCAGATATTAGAAAGAAGTCTAGCCTTGACCATGCATTGTAACATTTCGAATAATATGTATATATTTTGTCTTTAGTTAGGTGTCCACTATATGAGATGGGGTCGATGAGATTGAGGCCAAACATTAATTCCTCTAGGGCTATAGATGATTGAAGATTATAAGAGGGAGATTTGCTAGTACGATCTGTATTAGGGTCTATTACAGCATTCCAGTCTCCTCCTACAATAATATAGTGGTCATTAAAGGTTGAAAGGATGTTATAGATCTCTAAAATAAAGATGTGTTGTTGAGTGCATGGACCATACAAGTTGAAGAATAGGATTGGTTTATTAAGGCTGTGGAGACGAGAAGTGAAGTAGCACCATCTACCATTTTCGTCAGACTTCTCCTCTAGAATATCCCCCTGGAAATTGTTTTTAATTATAGTGGCCACCCCTTTAGAGTTGGAACTGTTATCCGCAGAAATGATGGTTTTTATCCACTTTTTTCCCCCTCTTTGGCCCAATCCTCTTTGTGCATGTGTGTTCCTTGTAGGAAACATATATTTGCCTGAGATTTAAATAACAAGTGGAAAAGGAGAGATTTTTTGGATTTATTTTGAAGCCCTCTGACATTCCATGAATCAATATGTAGCGTCATAGACATCAAGTTGGGGTAGATTAAAGTTTTGAGGGTTACTGGTTAGTATGGTTAGGGAATTGAAAAGTCTTAGAGACCATGGCAAAACATTATATATGATATAGGAACTGGTAAAAAAACAACAGTAATAGAAATGGTAGCATAGTATTCCTTCAAAACCAACCCGGTGCCTATCCACCCCACCCTTATAGTAGAAGGAATACAAATACAATACTGAAGAGTACAAATAGTATTGATTAGCGAAGTAATCACTGTAAGTAAAATTGTCATGTATGAAGTCCTAACAAGGACTAAGAGTATGATAAATAAAACTGTACATATATACAAAACAAACCACATCCATATTAAGGTCATAATAGGACCCTAAAGCATAAGCAACCATGAGCTCCAATATAGATCAGGGAATGATATAAAGGGAGTATATAGGAGTAGCCAAATAGACAAATGTAGTTATAGAAGAGTATAAGAAGTAAGTGGTATCAGGTGTAAATTAGAAAACAGATAAGCAGAGAAGTATGCAAGAAGTGAGCAAGGGTTTAACTAAATAGGTAGAGGAGATAACTATGAAGAGAGTCATACCTAGAGAGGTTATAAGGTAATGTTATGGATGGAGGTTGAGAGGGAGTGATATAGAAGATAGTGTGAGATATAAACAAAGGAAGAAAGGGAAAGGCTGAGTTCATGAACATTGTAGGTTTATTTGTAGGTATGAAGTTAAGAGGAGAGGAAAGAGAATGAAAAAAAAAGAAAGGAGAGAGAGAATACAATCTAACATGGTTTATTGATTTTACTATTATAGTCATCTGTTTAAATATTAAGTAATGAATTGTCAGCAAATATATATATGTCTAGGTAGTGTAAGCATCACATCTGTAAGTAGGTAAAGTGTTAGCTGTTAGAAAAACAGCGATAAACTTGATGTGCATTGAACTTAGCTATATTATGGCTGATAACACAGCTAGATACTGATACATGCATAAAGTTAATATAGTCAGTATAAAATGATTTCAATCGTCTATATGAAAGTATGAAGATTAAGTAACATAACATGTAGAGAGAAATTATAATATATTTTGATGAATATACTCATTATACTTTCTCGTCATTACTGTAAACGCAAGGCTTCTTGTTTTGAAAGGTCGTTATCGGCGTTTGAACTCCAGTGAAGCGGAAAGACCTCCGAAGCTGTAAATGAAGTAGTAGTAAGTGGATGATGATATTGGGCTGGCAAGCAAAGTGTTGATAACCTTTAGAAGAATAATCAGAGGTGTCTGGGCTCGAAGTACAGATGTGTACATACTCTTAAGCAGCGTCTGTAATTTGAGCAGCTCAGCAGAGTACAGAAGATACCAGGTAATCGACGCAACATGTTTAAGTGGCATATAAATGGTATTGCTTAGCGATCTGAATAGCCATCCACATTTAGGATATAGTGATGGCTTATTGTTTTGTATGAGTACCTAGAAAGGTCATAATGTCTATAGTTAGCATATCGCAGATGTAGATGCCAATTTAGGAGTCACAAGTATAGCATCGTACAAGGAATCCACCGGAAGTTATCCAGCCTAAGTGATCCGCAGGCTACTAAGGCTGAGTGCAACAAGGTTCCTCTTTGAAGCAGAAGACCAGGGATATAAGAATAATAAGTCCCATAAGAAGTCAGGATCGGTAATGTGAAATATTGATATAAAAGACAGAAAACTTTAAATAATGTGCTCAAACACAAGACTGGTGAACCCGGATCAATAAGACACCATGGATTTGACTCCAGTGCTCCTGATGTGAGTATGGAGAGAGGTAAATTCGGATATAAGCATCTTAAAGAGCAGGGTGGTTGTTGAAAGCTTTAATAAAAGTCTCTTTTGCTTCCTTCGGAGTGTTGGCCGTGTATCTCTTTTCATTGTAAGAGAAGATCAGGGTATTCGGATATCGCATCTGAAACTTAACAGTTCTCTTGATCAGATCTGCACAAAAACGAGCAAGATTTTGTCTGTTTAGTTTAATTGGGTGAGGCAGATCTTGAGTAAAGGTGAGTTTGTGATTATTCCATGTAAAATTTTTTTGTTTTTTTGGCTGACATTAGAATTCTTTGCGTGTCTTGGAAGTTTAGCAGTTTAGTGTATATTTGATGCGGGGTGGTAGAGTCTTGGCCCTTATGTATGGCTCTGTGTGCTCTCTCCACCACTAAGTTCTCAGAGTTATTTTCCAACCCCAATAGCGCTACAAATATATGTCTGGAAATTATCAGCAGGTTTTGGTTATCATAGGACTCTGGTAGTCCTTTGATTAGTATGTTATTGCGGCGGCTTCTAGCCTCCAGATCCGTTATTTTGGATTGCAGATCTGATAGCATAGTGGCTTTAGCATGCAAGTCTTCCGATAAGGATTGGATCAATAATTCATTAGCTTGATTTTTGTGTTCGAGAGTGTCCACTCTTTGTAGTATTTGGTTGATGGATTTACCAAAATCCGTGAGTTGTTCAGAGAAGCCTTGTATGGCGACATGAATGGGTTGTAGCACTGAATTGAGTTCATCAAGGTGAAAGTTGGCATCAGTTTTTCCCATGGCACTTGTTTTGTTAATGTCGGCTGGTTGTCTAGTGATTCTTTGTCTTTTGGAGGCTATATCCTTTTCTGGGGATAAAATTGTAGAGATTTTTGCTTTGGTCGATTGTGTTTCCATGTTTTCAGAGTTGTCAGCCATAGTTTAGATGCAGTGGTTATTGTAATGTAGTAGTAGTTTCGAGGGCCCCTTAGATGCACGTGGCAAAGATCCCAGGCGCAATAATGGAATTAAGTTGCTTATCTTTTGATTAAATTAGGTCAGCAAGCCTCCGATTTAGATGAAAACAGGTTGAATTACTTAGTCCTTTATAAAATCGGTGATATTTGGCATTTGATGCACGTTAAGTCTTCAGTAGCTGTGGATAGTAGTGGGAGCTCTATGGATAGGGTGCAGACTAGTCGACCACCATCTTGAATGTTCCTGTGAAAAGTCTTTTTTATCTCAGTAATTTGTTGGCACTTTTGCAAGCTTTTTTCAGAGAATATGTAGTATATTAGGGGGAACAACATTTGTAAAAATCAGTGCAGACCAGTCAATGACGCTTGATCTGCAGACTCTTAAACTTGGCAGTTTTTTTTCATGTTTCCCATTGTAAGTGAATGGAAGTCTAATCTGACAACAAATGGTAGGGTTACTTTTCCTCACATTCAGGCTGTCATACTGCATTTTGGTACAGATTTAGCCTACTAAGGGAAAAAACTCTCATCAGGATGTCTGCCCCCATGAGGGCAGACAGGGACTAAAAAAAATAAAATTAAGAATGAATGCTTATTTTGTGGCTAGCAGCTTTGAGAGGTGCAGAAATTCATGACTAGATAAAAAATATATATTTTTTCATCTTTTGCCCGTAGTGGTCTTTTAAATACCCCATTTTAGTGCCAAAAGTTCACGAAATGTTTAAAATTTTAAAGTGAACCAGTGCCAATAATAAAATAACCCTACATAAAATTCATCACTTGGACTCACCCCTACCAAAATACTATACCAATATATTTATATATATATATATATATATATATATATATATATATATATATATATATATGCATATATTATAATTATCAATATGTATACCTTTGTAATAACACAATTCATTCTAATATTAACTAATGCGTCAAGAGAGCCTGGACTTAACGAATATCTTCTTCTTCTTCTTTCAGCTTTTCCCAGTTAGGCGTCACCACAGCGGATCATCTGTCTGCTCTTGATTGGCAGTGGAGTTTTACTGTGTCGAGTTGCCAGCCCGGCACCCAACCTTTCACAGAAGGTACACACTTAACGAATATATTATTATAAAACCTATATTACAGTTACTTTAATATATTAATTACACCAATTTCCCTTTTGTGGTAGTGTTTATTAAACACTATTCTAGTGTTCAGTTGTTTTTCACATAATCATGATTATTTGTATATGGTATATGATGTAGTTATCATGGAGGGTTTTAGATATTATATCACACAAACATTCTTGATTAGAATGAATTGATGTTATTACAAAGGTATACATATTGATAATTTATATTGTATTTTTATTTTTTATATCTTGTACTGTTATAGAAGTTTAAGCAGGACATTTAATCATTTGATTTGATTTAGTTATTTTTTTATATAATGTATGTAATATTTATACTATATATATATATATATATATATATATATATATATAATATGTATATATATATAAATATATTGGTATAATATTTTGGTAGGGGTGAGTCCAAGTGATGAATTTTATGTAGGGTTATTTTATTATTGATACTGGTTCACTTTAAAATTTTAAACATTTCATGAACTTTTGGTGCCAAAATAGGGTATTTAAATGCACATTAAAATGTTGCAATTTATTCTGATGAAGTCCACCTTAGTGTTGATGAAAGTGCTTAATGTTACATGAGAATTTATGGTTCATCATTAAAGGTGATTGTTTTTACAACTTTTGGCATTGGCATTGTGCTTGGTCTGAATCCGTTATATTTCAGCTTTCTTTTTGACTTTTGAGAAAATATTAATAGACAACAGCAAACTTCTCATAAATTCTTATATGAAACTGGGTATCAATATATTTTACTGGGCTCTACAAGAGTTTTTTCTGAATGAAAGACACAAGTTTATTTTATGCTTTTTATTAACCAAGACCTTTCAATCTTTAAAAGTTTTATGAATTCAAATTACTTAGTTATGACATTGCTAATTCTATTATTCCCCATTGCATTCACTAATTGATGCCTAATATCTTTTTTAATGCAAGCATAATGACAGCTCTCAAGAATAGTAACCTAATATTTTGGCATCAGTTTCTTAATGAAAACAAAATACATCTTGTTGAATAATTAATAGCAAGATATAGCATAGAGTAAGGAGGCTGGTTAGATATACATACCTGGTATTCTTACAACAATGGACACATGTTGGTCAAAAATTAGGTCACTGTCCACATAACTTTCCAAATCCCACACAACTGGGTCAACTCTTAGGGTATACTGTAAATGTGGTAGTTCCCTGGGGTAGATGATTTCCCAAAAGATATAATAATGCAGATTTCGGCATTTACTTTCCGTCTATGGTTTTGGCACCAGTTATTTATCTGTGACAAACCTTCCTACAGGATGGCTGAAATACCTGGGGTTCAGTGATTGCTCTAGCTTGCAGTCATCTGCAGACTTAGTCAACCAGAGCCCTTAGGTATTGGCTTTTACTTCAGAAAAGTAGATGCCATATAGGAGAGGTCCCAGCACAAAACTCTTTGTGAAGGTAACTGTCCCTGTTGTATTTCCTGTATCCTGTCTATCTGCCAGTTGACAATCCAGCAGGTGGGATAGGGGTTTATTCCCAGTTTATTTAGCTTTTCTGCGATGACTGAGTAGGGAATTGTGTCAAAAGCTTTGGCCATGTCAAGGTATGCGGTGTGTACCATTTTGCCTTCATTGATAGCCTTGTGACCTTTTCAAAAAAATCCACCAGGTTGAGTAAACATGGCCTGCCCATGATGAATCCAAACTGAGATGGGTCCAGTGTTTGGAGGTTCCCTATATCCTGATTGATTAGTTCCATGATACGTCTTTCTATAGCTTTGCATATGAGGCTGGTCTGATTTATGGGTCTGTAATTACCTGGGTCTGTGGAAAGCCTTATGCTGGGAAATGACTGTGGCTGTTCTCTATTCACTTGATGCAAAACCTCTATGGAGGCTAAGACTGAACAGCCTTGTTAAGGGTGTTGCTAAATTATGCATCCAGGGATATTGACAGGACTTATTGATACTGTATTTTTAGCTTTTGATAGCACTTTTAGGTCTTTATCTTGTGTGATAGTGAATGGGTGTACCTTCGTTGAAGGTTGTACATTAGGGCTGGCAACTCAGTACGTAAAAATCTACTGCCAATCATTAGCGGACCAGAGTTCCACTGTGGCGACCCCTAACCGGGAAAAGCCGAAAGGTACAACAACAATCTTGTGTGATAGCTGGAGGTGAGCCAGCTTCAGGTATATATTGAGGGTGTGTTCCTATTACATTGTCGAATCCTTGAAACTTCAAACCTGAGAACATCAAACTCAGATGTCCGAAGTTTCAAGAATTCGAACATAAAAAAATAAAAAAATAAAACACCTAAAATCTACCTAACTGTTGCAAGCCCCCCTGCACCCCCACATGGGGGGCTGCACCCCTCACACCCCCAGCTCTTTAATTATACCAACTCCGAGATCGCAATACAGTGCGGAAAGGGAATATTTCCCTTTACCGCACTGTAGTGTGATCTCGGAGTTGGTATATTTAAAGAGCGGGGGTGCAGGGGGGCTTGCCCCCCTTTTTGCAATACTTTATTCTTTGTTTTTTGTTATGTATTTTTTTTTTACTGTTATCGAAGTTCTGACACTTCGAACATAAGGGTTCGACCTTATGGTGTTCGAAGTTTCAGAACTTCGATAACGTAATAGGAACCCATTGAGAGACAGACAGAGAGGAGAGATGGGTAAAGTCAGAGCTAAATTTATTGACCAGTAGGTTCGCTATATCTTCAGTTTCAGTATAGGTAACATTGTTCACAATCACAATCTCACAATCAGCTCAGCACATTGCTGCTTTGTGCTTTTGATATTTTACCTTAAAATTGTGCTAACTTGACTTGATATTTAAGCCTCATATTTGGCATTGGTGGGTTTTATTAAGCTCCTGAGTTGTTTGTTGATTTTAGTGACAAGGGTTCTAAAATTTCTAGTTTTAAGAGTTCAGACAAAAGTATGGAATTACATATACATTTAGATTCTACCTCTAGTTCTTTACAGTACATGTTGTTTTTTGTCTTTTCCCAGTTAGGGGTCACCACAGCGGAACTCCGGTCTGCTAATGACTGGCAGTAGATTTTTATGGTGCCGAGCTGCCAGCCCGATGCCCAACCTTCAACGAAGGCATGCCTATTTACGCATGTCTTTCGAACGCCACTCAACCGCGGGGAGGACATGCAGACTCCACACAGAAGGCACTCCAGCCGAGAATCAAACAGGAGAACCTCTTGCTGTGAGGCAACAATGCTACCACTACATCACTGCGGCTACTATTTCTTTACAGTACATACAGACCCTTAAAAATGACATCTCAGTCCATTTTCACTGGCATGCATTGTCAATGAGCTTTTACTATTCTTATTAAAAATATCTCTGTTAAACTTTGTAGTTTTTTATATGTCTGCATATTTTCTTACGGATAATGCAGAATATTGACAACTGCTATACAGACAAGATGTTGATTGCTGCATTTAATTATTCGTTAATGCATACCCGTCCTGCATGAGAATGTTAATATTTATCATTTTTCACCACACTGATTGAATAGTCCACATGAATATGTGTGTCTTGAGTACAGACCACATTGTTTTCCTCAGTTTTTGTGTTTACATAAACAGCCCTTCTCCTAGAGTACTTGCATGTTTGTAAGAAAATAATGTCCCCATGTCAGGATGCACAATGGCTTATCCATCCCATTACTTTGTATGTAATTAGTTGGTTTTGAGATTTCACGTGTGAGCACTTGTGATTTGAGAGATTGTGTTATGATCTCTCATAGAAGAAACCTCAAGCTCATATAGTACACCAATTAAAGGGGAAACATTTGGAAGCACAGTGAAAATTTCTACTTCTTTAGTGAGAATACGCAAAACTTAAAAGGTTATGAAAAGGGGGAAGAGAGATAGTGGAAAGATGGGAGCTGGACAGTAAATGAAAAATGGTAGAACATAAACAGGTGATTACTAGTAATAAAGAAATACAGGACACCAGCTGGAAATTATGTATCGGGTAACAATCAGATACAGAGAAATGGGAGAAAAAAGTAAAGGCAGTTTCAGCAGGTGAATAACTTGTTCTGTAGGTAGGGCTGAATTACCAAATTCAAAGGAAAGCAGGAGCTAAGAAAGATGCAAACAATATTGGCTTGATAAATAAGCTGAAAAATATATTTACATTGGTTATGGCCAGATGAAACAATAGTAGCAAACATTAATTTGCCAGTGTGAACTGCTTGTTTGCACTGCCTGGTGTATACTTTTCTACAATAAAATACAAAATATTGTTTGAGGATGTTAAAAGTGTGGCAGTGTTGTCGTCCCTGTTGACCAAAAGTGGATATATTCCATAAAAAGCAATTAAAAAACTTGGCTGGTGGCTTCTAGTTTCAGCTAGCAGATGGATTTCTTTAAGTCTGTAATACATTAAGCAGGGAACAAATGTAACTGGTACTATAGTCACACTAAAAATGCGAAGGCAGACAAGCATATAGTGTATTAACTACAAAGTAAATAAATGAGAGATAAAAAGGTAGACAAGCATGTATGTGCTATCCGTAAATTAAGTAAATGTGATTATACTATTCTCACTGTGCATGGTGATCAAACAGCTAGCTGCCACTGTCATGATCATTGTCTAATAAGAGAGTTAAAGAAACAATATATTGACAATGTCATCATCTAAAAGATAGTTCCTTAAATTATTAGTTATTATATTTATATTATAAGGTTTACCTTTAGCTGTGCGTATTGCACACAGGCGAACAGCACTTGTTCGAAAGGCAGTCTGCAAGATTTGCAAACACCGAACGGAAAAAGGTTTGAATGTGCAATGAGCGAATGCACAGTGAGATTCGCTCGTTGCACATTCGACATTCTGGGGCAGATTGTACTATAGTGGGGATCGGGAAATGGTTCCTTTCCCCACTGTAGTGTGATCTCGGAGTTAGAATAATAAAGTAGGGGTATGTGTGGGGTGCAACCCCCCACATGAGGGAGTGCAGGGGGGCTTGCCCCCCTGCTTTACACTTAGTTCTTTTTTATGTTCGAGATTAATGTTTGAAAAACAGCGAATCTGCTTTTCGATCTGCTGTTTTTTGAACATTAAGGATTGTCGACGTTTTCACTTTCGTGATTTCGAGTCGCTCATATGAGCACTCGAGCCACTGTGAATCATGTTTTTAAAGGTAAACCTATTATAAGTATCTTTTCTGTTCTCTCATAATTCAGTAAAGGAGACACCCTGACTGGGGCTGGGATACCTAGAAAAAATTTAACTCATATCTTCTACCCACAGAAGCTATGGGGAAATTAAGTAAAAAAAAAAAAAGAGCTCAACTGTAAAACAGAGAGAGAGAGAGAGAGAGAAGCACAAACAATTCTTACCACACTTGTTTCTCAGAGCTACTAAAAAAAAAATAAAGCTTAGATGGGAGCATAATTACAGAAATGTGTTTTCCAACCAGTATTTTATCATGTAATGCTATTATTATTATTATTATTATTATTATTATTATTATTAGAATGCTTTTTATTGAAATTGATTTTGTGGTTGTGTTTCTGTGTGGTTCTGTCACGGACTCACGAGACAGTGGAAAAAACACTTAATAAAGCTCTACGTTTTTTTCCAGTGTTTCCCTAAGCCAGTTTCAATAAAACATTCTAATAATGACAAAGGACACTATTTTACTCTTTTCAAGTAAAATATTGTCCCTCTGTCATTAGCGATAACAATATACACACACACCATATCAATCTGTCATTAGTGACACAATACACACAAATGAACACATCAGATCTGTATACACACACACACACACACACACACACACACACACACACACACACACACACACACACACACACACACACAAAATATAACCATACCAGACTTGGAAAAACTCCTTGAAATCCTCTGAGCGGATTACGGAAGATAACATTCACACCAACTTCTGATTTCCTTCCATTTCCAACTTATTTAAAATGCTAGCTGATCATTTTCCTAACTTATAACTCAGTAACAGTTATTAAAATGTGAAGATGAAATAAGAATCTGATAACAGTGATGCAGGAAAAATAAGTAAGAAAGTGGAACTGAAACTTTTTGTGTGGTCCTAAACATACAGGCCTACAGAGTATGCTTTCTGAACTGCGGACAGCAGACTGTACGTCTCACAGTGTTAAAGAATTTATACAATATGAGACACTTACATGCTTTTAACTGAGATTTTCAAAATGTTTGAAGCATCTGCTTTTATGTTTGCTAAGAATAATGTTAATGTGTTAATTAAATAATAATTAGTGGTGCTTACATGGAATATGGACTGGATCACCCCATTTAAGAGAAGTTGACACAAAGCCTTCCTACAATAAACTCAGTGAGATGAACTCATCAAAACACACCCACCAAACGTGAGGGTGGGAGGACTACAAAGCATTCCACAAACCATATCTTTGCTGCCATTCACCCAGGAGCGGCCTTAGGTCAGCTGGTGCCCTGGGCAAAAGGGCTCCACTGCAGCCCCCCCCCCCCCACACACACACACCACCCAGTGCCCCTATCCTCGTCTACCTACACCAAATAAATACTGGAAAAGCGCCCCTTCTAGATCGGTGTCCTAGGTGGAAGCCTAGTTGGTCTATGCCTAAGGCCAGCTATGCATTCACCCTTAACTTAAATATCCTAACTCCACAATCACACAACTCAGCGGAAAAAGGAAAGCACTCTACAAGAGTGAAATAAGTACTCGCACATGCAGCAGTCATATAGTATCCCACAAATGTAAATAAAACTTAAGACTATTCAAATCAGAAAATTATGACTGGGGATTGTACAATCAGTGGGATATGTTTCACTAAATGGTAGATCTTCTTTCAGTGATTATTTACCCGCAAGTGCCGAAGTCAGACCACAAGGACAAATTATATGTTAAAGGTATACCAAACATCAGAGCATGGTTGTCACTGGGTAAATATTGCACATGTAAGTTTGTATGTGTGTACACACACACACACACACACACACACACACACACACACACACACACACACACACACACACACACACACACACACACACACACATATATATATATATATATATATATATATATATATATATATATATATATATATAAGTTCTTCAATAGCTCATTTATCATTGACACATTTACCTCCAATCTTTATTATTACAGCACTCCTTGTATAGTCCTTTTTATTATTTTGGTTATTATTATTATTATTATTGGAATGCTTTTTATTGAAATTGGCTTTGTGGCTCTGTCTGTCTGTCCCTCTGTGGTTCTGTTTCGTTAAGCCAATTTCCATAAAAAGAATTCTAATAATGACAGAGGGACAATATTTTCTCTTTAATTACAATATTGTTCCTCTGTCATTAGCAAGACAGCAGACACACACACACACACACACACACACACACACACACACACACACACACACACACACACACACACACACACACACTCACATGATCCAAAGCATTCTAAAAATGAGTGGACATTTCAAGCAGAACCTTAAAACGGTGCCCCTTGAAACATTGTTAATTGCAGTCTTGTGAGAACAACATAAATTCCAGTACACATTAGAAGATTACAAACTACATACTGACTGCAAGATCGGAGTATATGAATTTACTTATTTCTGAACTCTAATGTACATCAGTCTCGTCTCTTGTAGTATACATGACTAGTAGGGGTGTGGCGGTTTCAGCTGCTAGCATTAAGTGGTGCAGGAGGATGAAGCACTCCTGCAAAAAAAATAAATAAATAAGTACAAAAATAAAAGCTTTAACAGTGAGGATAACAGATTGCTTTTGCGGAACCACATTGTACGTTTGAAGTGTTGGGACTTGAGGTAACATACCTACAAGTATTGTCTGAAGGATTATGAGCTCAGCTGCATTTCCCAAAATGTCTTACTGCCTTATTGATCTAGTATATTATCGGTATTACTTCCCCAAGATTCAAGAACTGCAGCATTCTCCCAGGAAAAAAAATATTGCAAGTACAAACCAGAGAACCATAGCTCCCTGCATAAAAACCCGCTTTGGCGCGTTTTTTTCGCTTATCCTACTCAGCAACAGCTCCTCGTGGTCCTGCAGAGTGGTGCTAGCAGCAGAGAAATGAAAAGAGTGACTGCTTTCAAGATATAAGTATATTTTTTCTGTTACTACCTGTGCGACCGTCCTTTCTCGCCGAAAAGCGAATTTACACTGCTGATTTAACTATTATAAGCTTGTTTTTGTGTTTTTTATTACCTGCAGTTTAAAAGTTTGTTTGTTATATTTAACTGTTGAGGCTGCCCACTCAAGTGCGCTAGCCTGTGCATTGAATATACTGTAATTCTCCTGTTGCTTTCCTGAAAAAAAATATATATCCTTGTTTCCCGCCTTTCCTAAACTAGAATAGTCCCTTATACAGACTTTGCTGTATTCTGGACTTTTGGATAGTTCCTGTGTTGCCCATTTCCTTACTTGGATAGAAGGAAGTTTCTTTGCTCACCAGTGGGAGTGGGGAGCCTTGAGCAGCCTATCTGTCCCTGAAGGAGTGACCTCAGCACAAGAATCTTGTAGTAATTGGCCGTTTTGGGCCATTTCTAGCTCTTTGAAGTTCCCTGCATAAAAACCCGCTTTAGCGCGGCTTTGCGCGATTGTGGGCATAGTGCAGCATCGGGCAGTGCCGCTTAATCGGGATTAAACTATTCCCGGCTCCATAAAGTCAGCTCTTCACTTTTTCCCTTAGAACTGCTCTATCTCTCAAATTAAACACCCTATTCTCAATCTAAGGCCCTGCACTTGCCCAAATAAGCAATCTTACAATCTAGCACTAATAAACTAAAAGCACTACATCCTCATATACTCTCCAAAATTACCTTGCCCCCTATTGGTCCTTTTTAATTAAGTGATAAAAGAGTTCCCTTTACTACTCTAGCATGTCCAAAGGTCAGTTAATGGTTTCCTCTCCAGTCCAGCTGGTGAATCTGGGAATCTTGAGGCAATGTTACAACTGCCTCATGTACACGAACAACCCTCTCCTCCTCCAAACAGGTTCAAACATATGTGAGAGATGCAACCATATAGCCAAACTGGAGGCTGAGCTCTCTCACCTCAGAACTGGTGTAACCAGTCAGAAGGAGAAAGTAACCTCACACAACACTAATCCAGTCTCACATAGTCCTACCACAACAGCAAACCAAACACATAAACACACAAAAACATACTCAGAGGCTCTAAACAAAAATCTACCTAAGCAGCAGAGACCTCCAAAGCAGACATCCAGGCAAACGCTACCCCACAGCGAAACACGTGCAACACATAGCTCACAAAGTCAGTGTGCCAAACAGTCACAGCCCTTAAGGCTGAATAACACACCTGATACACTTGTAATAGGTGATTCTATAGTCAGATATACTGACGTCCCGCTCACCAGGCTGAACAAGGAGTAGGTCACAGTGAGCTGCCTGTCGGGCGTTAGGATCCGCCACATAACGCAAGCACTCAGGTCACTCCAAAGCAAGTACAAATATGATTCTGTCATAGTACATGCTGGTGTGAATGACCTGAGACGTACCTCCCTCGACTACATGAAAAGAGATATAGAGGAGCTCTCCGATCATGTATCCCAGGCTGGTATGACCATAACCTTGAGCAGCATCTTACCCTCACCTAGAATGATGCCGCAGTATAAAGACAAAATGATCGATTTTAACAATTGGCTAAAATTTTGGTGTCATTCAAAGGGGATCCAGTGCCTGTCAGCCTGGGATGACATGCTCGACAAGCCACATTGCTTCGCTAGGGACGGCTTGAACCTGTCACCCCTGGGCTTTCGGATACTGGCAAAGGCTCTTGCCACCCCCATATTACCTTTTTTAGGCAATGCTCAAAAGACAAACCCACCTCCATAGAAAACACAAAGAACAAGAAACTAAGGGTAATGCTGCTAAATGCCAGAAGTCTAAACCTCAAAATGCATGCACTCAAAGCTCTCCTCAGTATGGAGAACATCGATATCTGTGCAGTGACAGAAACCTGGTTCAAGGCTCCAGAGAGCACCCCAGCACTACCAGGTTATACCTCATATCATGCTTTTCAACCCCAAAACCCGGACCAAACCACAAAAGGAGGGGGAATATCCATATTTATCGAGGATACCCACACCTCCAGGTTAGTGGCGTTGCACGAAGCATCAGAAACCATCCATGTGCAACTAACAGTGGGCAAAACTGCCTTTCAGTTTATAGCATGCTACAGACCACCATCTCAAAATCAGGAATCCCACTCGGCTTTCCTGAAAACATTGGACAACATGAAGATCTCTCCAAACACCATTATATTGGGCGACTTTGACTACCCAAACATAGACTGGGAGCATTACTCAAGCCCCAACACCCTAGCCCAAAGGTTCCTGGAATTTATAAACTCAAATGCCATGGAACAACTAGTCACAACTCCCACAAGAGGGGAAAACATACTTCACTTGATCAGCACCAACATGGGGACCCTATTCTCCACACCAGAAGTATACCCCTCATTGGTAAGATCAGACCATAAATTAATTTCACTGGATATCCAAAACCCGACCCCACCCCCAGCCCTGAAAACCACAGTGAAAAACTTCTCAAAAGCGAACTTCACACTTCTCAAAACTGAGGTGGAATTCTTCAAGGCCCCCGGGCCAGTGGAAACTATGGCCCAAACCACAGAATCCTATATAAATGCATTCTATGGACACCTCCAGGAATGCATGGATCATGCAATCCCAAACAAAACCAAGACCCAATCGTCCAAAGGCAGGCGTCCAGTCTGGTGGACCCCAGCCATAAATAAGTTGTACAACAGAAGAAGGAAGCTACTACATGATAGAGCAAAATCCCTAAAAGAGAAGGCATCTCTGATCAGTACTAGCAAATAATTACGATCCCTCATAAAATCCGCCAAGGCCAGCTTCGAGAGAGAAATTGCACAGGACACTAAAGACAATCACAAGGCTTTCTTTAGCTATGTTAGGAACCTGAGATGCAACTCCCAGATATGCTCAGAGTTGATTCTAAATGACAAAAAATACACTGAACCCACAGACATTGCCAACATCCTGGCAGACAGGTTCAGTGCAAACTTCTCCCCCCCTTCCCCCCCAAAAGAGCAAATATCTATCCCAGCAGAGTACAGCCTCCCTAACATCTCAGATGCTCAGGTGAAAGCCGCCCTCTCCAAAGCAAAAAACACTGCTTCAATGGGACCAGATGGAGTCCCGGGTTGCGTCCTACATGAACTCCAAGAAGAACTAAACCCTCACGTAAAACTGCTGTACAATCTCAGCCTCACTACAGGATATGTACCCAAAGAATGGTGTACAGCAATAGTGGTCCCACTCCACAAAGGTGGTGCCTCAACGGACCCTGGTAACTATCGCCCCATAAGCCTGACTAGCCTTATCTGCAAGGCCATGGAGAGGATCATCATGGAACTCATAAACAAAGACATTGGGGACCTACAGACACTAGATCCTACCCAATTCAGCTTTGTCAAGAGCAGATCCTGCCTCTTGAACCTGGTCGACTTTTTCGAAACAGTCACCAAGGCCATAGATGAAGGGAAGGTAGTCCACACAGCCTATCTGGACCTCGCAAAGGCATTTGACACAATACCCCACTCGGGCATCATAGATAAGCTATCCAGCTTAAATATAAATCCCTATGTCACAAGATGGGTTGCTAACTGGCTCAAAGACAGAACCCACAGAGTCAGAATTGCTGGAGCCATGTCAGACTCGAAACCGGTTACAAGTGGTGCCCCACAAGACTCTGTTCTGGGACCTCTCCTGTTCGGCATATACTTTTCTGAGGTACAGGCCAACACAGGAGGACTATGGCTGACCACGTTCGCAGATGACTGCAAACTCGGCACCATAATTGACTCTCCAGCTGACATGAACATCCTCCAAAAAGGTCTCACAGAGACAGATAACTGGTGCCAGAGCCATGGCCTAAAGCTAAATGCCAAAAAGTGTATAGTCATACCCTTTGGCAAAAACAGAGTGCCCACAAATTATCACATAGGTGGTAACCCATTAAGTACGGAAGAAGTAATTAGGGACCTGGGGACCCAAGTTGATAGCAATCTCTCCTTTGACAACCACATTGCCAAAGTGGTTAGAAAGACCTTCTACATAGCCCACCTTATCACGAAAGGATTCACATCTAGATCAAGTGAGGTAATAGTGGCCCTTTATTCATCCCTCATCAGGCCCATCATAGAATACAATGCCCCTTTTGGGATGTACCTTACTCGACACCTGCAACAACTAGAAATACCCCAAAAGTACCTCACAAAGAGGATCAAGGGACTCAAACAGATCCCATATGCTGCCCGGTTAAAAAAGCTCCAGCTCTACTCAGTTGCATACCGCCTACTTTGAGGCGATCTATGCCTGACATACAAAGCTATGTCCAACCCAGAATTAATGGACATGCTCCACCTCAGAAAATCTAAATCCCTTAGAACCACGCGCTCGAGGGACTTGAACCTAAGCACAGAAATAAATGGAACATGCTGGAGGGACAGATTCATAACCCAGAGGCTCCCTTCGCTCTGGAATAGAATTCCAGTCCATGTTAGGCAGAGCACCTCACTGACTCTCTTCAAGAGGAATCTTGATGAGTGGATGGGAGATCATAGGTTTACCCCGGGGATTACTTCTGTGTCACTACTAGACAGAGGCACAGTAAACTAACCTTAAAAAGGGCACAGCAAACTCAAATCAAAGGGTGGCGAAAGCCAAACACACTCAGGCTAGACTTATAAATGCCTCAGGGCAGATAGCCTAGTATGAACCTATGAACCTATGAACCATAGCCATGCGACCATTAGGGTTACCACCTGTCCCACTTTGCAAGGGACAGTCCCTCTTTAGGCAGTTGCATCCTGCGAAAAAAATCAAAAAATAGCAAATGTCCTGAGATTTCAGGACAAAAATATTTTCTAAGATTTCTTTAATAGTTGCATAAAACAGTTATTTTATATATGAAACTTCTATATGTTCTGTGAAGTAGCATAAGCAATTCAAATGTTACTAGAATAAGCTTTTATTTGTGCAAAAAAGTAAAGTTCTGTACTATGCATGGCTGTAGGTATGTTTTGTCGTGGAAAATCTGACATTTCTACAGAACATGTCCCACTTTGGGCATTTGAAAAGGTGGCAACCCTAGCGACCATCCCACTGCACACACGCACTCATGCACATAAGCACTCACGGAGAGGCAGAGATAAGCAGAGCTCTCAATCTTCCATCTGTAAATTGCGGAACACATGGGCAAAATATGGAGTATTTACTAACACTTTGTTAACAGTTTGAACCAGGACTTCACAATATGGCTAAAATGCTTTAATTT
Organism: Protopterus annectens; assembly: GCF_019279795.1. Taxonomy (NCBI): domain Eukaryota; kingdom Metazoa; phylum Chordata; order Ceratodontiformes; family Protopteridae; genus Protopterus; species Protopterus annectens. Next base: position 1,979,923,008 of record NC_056741.1, on the reverse strand, counting down.
ATACTTATAAAAAGTTATTTTAATGAATTAATATAATTCAGTATTATTAGTTAGCATGGATATTTATTTATTTATTTATTTATTGACATTTGTTAACCGGGTTTGTCCATCTGGGCTTGTGGATCATTTTCAGTGGAGACCCGAGGAGAAAAGCTCCAGTAGTACATTTTTAAACAAGTACAATTTTAAACAATATTGATATAATAGCAGTTATAGCAAAAAGATTCACATATGTTGGGATATAATTTATTTTTAACATTGAATGTGTCACAGATCCTTTCAGTGTAGAACTCTGGGGAACAAGGACTTTTAAGAGTCAGAATGGTAAACATTCCTTTTAATGACATACGTTTCAGAGTTAGGACACAGAGAAAAAAGGGCATGGGCATTCGTATGACAAATATTTCTAAATGTTGACATTTAACATAGAAATCAATGTACTGCAAAAGTAGAGCATTCCTTTAAAGATAAGAAAAGAGAGGCAACAGCTCTCCTTTCTGCCAATAAATTAAAAAATATATATATTTTTTAAAAAGAATGCTTTTTATTGAGTTGCTCTAAAAAAGTAAAAAATAAGCAAAAAGACTGAAAGCTTTGCAAAAGAAACACAAACAAGCTGATTTCAGAAAAGGATTCAAGGTTGGGTTTGATGATTCTTGCTACTTGTTCTGGCACGTCATTACCACAATCAGAAAAAACATCTATGTCCAACTTAAATCTATGGATACGAAACAAGAAAATTTACCCTGGGACTTCCCCCTGTGCTAGTAATGACAGAAGCAGCTCCTAAATGCTTTATCCCAAGCAAGGGCCCTTCTCAAATTATCTATGGCATGATCTCACTTATTCTTATTAGGGGTAATATATAATTATCGACCATGGGATGAGTAAGGCAAATCTATAATCCAACTGAATAGATTATTTCAAGCACAAAAAGGGAAACTGGCTAGGCTTAAAATGGCCTGCAAGGGCAGCTGGCCCAGTACTTACCTATGAACCTATCAACTTACAAAACTGAATAGCCTAATGGATTTGTAGGACTACTGAAGGTCATGCCAGCTGGTGGTTTCTATCAGTGTAGGACTATATATGTTGAGTTTTAAAATTTTATAGTAAAATTCTCAACAAAATATGCTATGACAGACAGCTACAGTCTGCCCTTAATTGGTGATTTTATGCATAAAGAAATGTACATGCCTTCATATAATGTATCTCATTTCACATGTGTCTATGGTTAGAGAGGCTAGCATATTTGCAGTTAAAGAACATGATTTATTTATGTGACATGTTGGGATTATAAAGAGTGTTACAGAGTGTACTGTGGGGATCATTTTCAAGAAAAGGTAGTTAGGCAACACTTCACACTAGTTAATTAGATAAGAAGGCACTCATTATTAACTGAAGCTGTATAAGAGGAAGTGACCTGGAGGGCTGCAATCATTTTATTTCCTCATCCGAAAGCAAAAGAGGAAGACCCTGGAGGTGTGATTCCACCAGAGAAAAAATTCTGGCCAAATGGCAGACGGTATTTGAAATGAAGATAAAATTAAATGCAGTGAACTGCGAGGTTAAGCAGCCAGGAAAGGGAAAGATAGTTTAAGTTTATTAAATATATATACTGAAACCATGAAGGAAACAGAATTCTTCAGAGGGTTTGTAAGCTGATGCTCATACAGTAGATACCATGGAATCTCTACCGGAAGCATAGCTAGATGAATCATTGTTATAAATTCAAAAGCAGGAAGTAAGAGAATTTTTTTTCTGCAATAAGGGAGTGCTTTAATAAATGCTGGGGAGAACTGCACAGACAGAACATAACACAGAGTTGACACCTAGACTGAAGATCCGACTGAGACCGTACAGAGTATCAGAATCACAAAAATAGTTATTAGGAAAAGGAGCTTAAAAGATGCTGAAACTCGTTATGACAGAAGACCCGGAAAGTGAATTGAGTAATCCAATAGTACCCAATAACAAAAAGATTAACTTTTGTACCTGCTTCAGGAAACCTGAGTAGCATTTCAAAGTTTGATAGCTATCCCATTCTCAGAACTGATAGGTTGATAAAGAACCTAAGAAGGACCCAATATTTGACGGCACTAGACCTGATGAAGGGATACTGGCAGATACAACATATCCCCTCTGCTAATGAAAAAAACTGCCGTTATAACCCCCAATGATTTATTGCAGTGCACAGTGTTGTTATTGTGCTACATGGAGCCCTGGCTACCTTTTAGAGGCTGATAGACAAAATACTGAAGTGAATTCCCAGTATGCTGCGACACACCTGGATGGCATACTTTTTAATCTGGAGGGCTGAGAGTATCACTTATATAAAGATCACGTTATGGTAGAATCCATGACAGGCAGGCTTGACTATGAAATGCTAAGAAAAGTAAAGTAGGTATGGTGAAATTCAAATACTTAGAGTACCTTGTAGGAAGAGAGGTGATAAAAGCACAATTAGAAAAAAAAAACAGATGCCAAAAAAACTGGTCTATAGCCTCCACTAAATGGCAGGTGATGCCTTTTCATGGAATAACTCAGTACTACAGAAAGGTTATGCCTAATTTTGTGACTGTTGCTTGCCCATTGGTAGGAATGACAACTGGCACTGACAAGGTGCAATATTCTCTTGGGGAAGACAAGGAATATAATGAACTAAAAAGAATCCTTTGTTGTGAATTTGAACTAGTGACTCATGCTTTTTACTGAAGCAATTATCCTGTCCACTGATGTGTCAGAGGTAGGTTTGGAGGCAGTGCCATCTCAAGACATTCAAGGTGAGGTGAACACTGAGTGCTGTATCAGCAGAAAGTTGAACAATGCAGAAAAGAGAAGCTCAGCTATCAAAAGAGAGTGTCCAGCAAAAAAAAAATTGTCCTTCAAAGCCCTGAAGTTTGGTGACTGATCCTGCCCCAATCCATTGATTATGTAGGCAAACTGATGGTAATATGAAGTAGTGCGAGTAAGTACTAGCCCTCCAGTACTTTCAATGTATTTGAAATATATATGGATAACCATTTGTCACATATATCACTCCTCCCCTGCAGTTTGCCTGGCACTTCAATATCTTTCAAGAGAAAAAATCATGCTTAATATATACCATAGAGACCTGGAACGATACTAAAGCAAAAAATAATCATTTTTAGAATAGAAATGTGATAAGCTGAGTGAAGTTTGTAATTTTCTTTTATTAAATCATACAAAAAGCTGTATTATGATAAAGTAAATATATATTTTTCATAGAAAACTATAAATAAAACTGTGATAATTGGTTTCAATGACAACATAGCAGCTTCTCAAATGTGCACAGATTTGCAGTGCTTAAACCTTGCTGATCCCTGAATTGCTGCTTCAGCTCAAGAAAATATATTACCTTATTTGTCCTTCACCCCAGTAGTATATGCCTGTGGAGACATGAATCATTACATTCAAACTGAAGGAAAACGGGAAATACTGCCTGAAAATCTTAATAGAGGAGGGAGGGAGAGAGAGAGTGACTGTTAACAGTTTTAGTTTTTGTCTTGCTTCTGAAATGTGCACATGGATTGAATTCCTGGGCAGAACAACTCCTGTTTGGACTTAAATTCATAGGTAGATAGAAAATGAAGTATAACCTTAATAGGTTAGAGCTTGTAGTAATAAGACCAGATAAGCTGATAGAATTATTCTTTATGTCATTTATATGTTTAAACCCATGCATTTGGTATTTTTGTGCACATGTAAAGCTGTTTGCATATTTAATTTTGCTAAGATAAAAGTTTAATTTAATTTAGTCAAAATGAAGAATTTTATTATTAAGTTGTACATTTTTGTGGCTGAAAGTTTGTCAGCTTAAGCATATATGTGGTGAACTAGTGTAAACTCCAAATAGTACAACCTCTGTGAGTCAGGCAGCTGCAGGGTCCCAAAGAGCAAAGTATTCAAACAAAAAGAAAACAGGACCAGCATACAAGGCACCTTGAAAATAAATTTATTGATTGAGGTTCTTGAAAAACAGACCGGTTTCGGCAAATATTTAAGAAAGCCTTCTTCAGTGTTTAAAAAAACAACAAAAAAGAACCTGTCTTTAAATACTCAAGTGAGTCATGTGCTTAATTACATATGCTCATTCAGACCTGGCTTAAATACATACATATGCAATTAAGCACATGACTCACTTGAGTATTTAAAGACAGGTTCTTTTTTGTTGTTTTTTTAAACACTGAAGAAGGCTTTGTTAAATATTGCCAAAACCGGTCTGTTTTTCAAGAACCTCAATCAATAAATTTATTTTCAAGGTGCCTTGTATGCTGGTCCTGTTTTCTTTTTGTGTGAACTAGTGTAAACTCAGTTGCTGATTGTTTGCTTTTTGAAGAGTGAGTGTTTTAGTCATAGTTACCATCATTTATATTATACATAGCTTATTTTCATAGTCCAAAACAATTATATTTTGGTGTTTTAGAGTGACCTAGCTGCTGGCAGCATTAGTGTAAAGACAGGGAAGGGGATGTTGTTATTGGAGCAATATCATTAACCCCTGTTGAAAATAGTGAGTGTTTGTGTGCACAATAATCTTGGACAAAAATTCAGACAGAGTTGGTAAGACTGCAGTGGAAGGTACTGGACTGAGTTGGGTGATATCCTGTGGTGTGAGAGATTATTATAACTCTTACCTGCAGCTGTACGGTGTACCAAAATAACAGTACACATTTACCCTGTTCTGTTAAGTAAGACCATATCATGCTGACATACTAATTGGTGGCAGTGGGTGGATTATTCAATTGCTGTTGGGGTAAATCCCCCAGGCCCCACCAAAATGTTTCACAGAATATACTATATATGTGATAAGAGATTAGGAGCAAAAAAACAACCACAGAAGAGACCATCATCCAGAAAGCTATAAAAGGGCATTGTGTGTTCTTAAAACCATATCCCTGCAGCAGCAGTAGAGGGTTGCTGCAATACAAGCCATGAACGTGTGCTCTTCATGCATACTTATTGTGGCTACATAGTATGGTATTTAATGTGTGTGCCCCTCACATGGCCCCATTGCTGCTGGTGTTTTCCACAGGGACACACAGGCTTTAGTGGGTGTAAGGACAACAGCAAACTAGATTGCCTCTTTTCCCCTAAGAATAGGGTGAGCTTGTGTCAGCTGTTAAGTTCCACTCATCCTTGCAGACTCTCCCAGTGCCAAAGACAATAATCACTTCTGGTTCATCTGTGTCACAATCAAGCTTTATTCCTGTCTGTCAGGGAGCTGAGAAATCATAATTTTGACACCATGCTGACAAAGGTTGTCCCTCATAATCTGATTTATTGTCTGCCTTAATTTTTTTGTAAGACTATACTTGGTTTAAACTCTTATTTTTTTGCCCACTCCACTTTGTGTCTTTCTTAAATTACTTATAAACAAACCTAATCATTAAATTGTTAGAGGACAATTGTTAAATTGCTGACTATGCATTTTTCTGTATTACGCAACTCAACACCTGTCAGACCTTTGTACTGTGATGCACTTTCTTTCAGCCATTCATTCTACATTCAGAAGTCATGACTGAAAACATATATTGTTTTCTCCAGTGTGGCTTACTCGGTAAACAAAAAATATAGGAAGCTATGCGATACGTTGACTGTAGGCAACCTTTTCTAGTAGTTTTTCTAACATTCTGATAAGTGAAATAGGACCATAGTTTTCTGGTTAGCACAAGCTGGGTAATTTAAGAATGCAAATAACCTAGGCCTCCTTAAATAGAGGAATCATCTATCACTGAGGGAGGATCTGCTGTTGGCTTGACAATGAGTTGTTCAGTAACTGTATGGCACCTGTAGGGGAGACTATCTGCTAAGCTTGAACTATAGTCCCACGCACTAATTAACAGTTTCTGGAATTTGCTACCTGAAATGATGGATAAATAACATACTTTGGAGTGGCGTATATAAGAGATAAAAGCCAGTGCAACAGGATCATGGAAGATCCATTTCAACAAGGACATATTTCACAAGTTGAGGTTTTATCTGCTTGTTATTGTTTATAAATTACTCATGACTAATGCTTATTATTGGGAAAGATAGCCAAGTGTACAGTAAACTAGATTAATATGAGTGACTTGAAGTAACTGACATCAAAGGGTAAGATGACACTTCACATTCTTATGAAATGTTTTTAGTATGTGTTGTAAGTGGGATGGCTAATGGACAGTGTTCAGACACTATCTGGGCCACAAAGGCAAGTACTATATGTGTACGTATATGTAAACAGACACACGCGCACACACACACACACTCTCTCTCTCTCTCTCTCTCTATATATATATATATATATATACACATATACACAAACACACACACACACACACACACACACACACACACACACACACACACACACACACACACACACACACACACACATGTTGTGGAAAATCAGTGCAGTCAGCATCCTTGATCTTTGTCCTTGTTATAAAAAAACAATTTTATTACAGAATTTAAATTAAATATTAGTTTTGTCAAAGTACAACATAAAGTCTGTAGTCTGTATCAAAGGTAATGCATAATACCTTGTAGAAAGTCAGTGTAAAAACAAGTAAAGCAAACACAAAATCTCACATTCTGATTTACTTCCAGGCAAATAATCATGTCCTTCCTTTGGTAATGTAGTCCTTATTATACAACTCTTCTCCAGACCCAATCTTCTGTGTCTCCAGTTCTTTCTTTCATAGTTCCAGCTTTCTCTGTTTTTTTGTGAATTGTGAACTGGGCTATAAAGACCATTCTTTTTTAAATAACTTCTACTGACATCTGTGGTTTTCCTTAATGGGATATATGCTTCCTACTGTCAATGAAAATCATACTAGTATCTGCTGCTCTGCCAGTGGACATCACATTACTACAACTCATGAAAACAGAAATCCATGCACTTTAGTAGTGAAAACAGTATATGTTGCATTTAATAACCCTACAGTTTGAGCCACTGCTCTCAGGCTTTTGGGATGGTGTATAAGTCCTGGATAGACTTTTCACATTATAGTGGTTGGCACCAGACTAGTTCTCTACCTTCAGCTTGAAGGGTTGTAAGGCTAATGACCTTAGCATAGCCGTACATTGACTTTCAAGTAGATCCAAGTTGGCAATGTGGATATCATGGTTCATGGAGGGGGACCTGTAATAACTTGGAGGGGGGGGGGTCTTTCCTGCAGTTATTTACACTTGGAGTAACTCTAGGGAATCATTCTGTATAACCAGTCTAGTGGTGTATTTATCTTTGATGAAAATTGATACTCCTCCTCCTTTAGTTCTCATAAGTTCATTTTGTGGTCTGAAAGTGTCGAAGGCATTATAACCCGGCATGCATTGCCTGGGGGTGCTCTCCCAGCCTTGTACCAGGTCTCTGTGACTGCACAAACTTCTGCATCTTCCAAAGTGAGAAATGCTTCCAGTGAGTGCAGTTTAAGATTAAGACTCCTAGCATTTAGCAGCATAATCTTGAGGTTGTTTGTCAAGGATATTTTTATGTCTGGAAATTTGTTCTTGTGACATTGCCTAAAAAAGGCACTATGGGGGAGGCAAGTGCCTTAGACAGTAACCGAAAGCCAAGAGGTGACAGTTAAAGACCGTCTCTGGCAAAGCATTGTGGTCTATCAACCATATCTTCCCAGACTGACAGGTACTGGATCCCCTTGGAATAACACCAGCAACTAAGCCAATTGTTGAAGTTAATCATTTTTTGTCTGTATTCTGGCATCATCCTAGGTGAAGGTAGAATGCTGCTTAAGGCTAGGGACATACCTGCCTGGGACATGTATTCAGAGAGCTCAATCATGTCTCTCTCCATATAGTTCAGAGAGGTATGTCTCAGGTCGTTCACACCAACATGGACTATGACAGAGTCATAACAGTGTCTGTTGTTGGGAGACTTGAGTACGTGTGTGATGTGGTGGATCCTCGTACCTGACAGGCAGTTGATCATGACTTTTTCCTTATCCAACCTGCTGAGTGGAACATCTGTCTGTCTCAGAATGGAGTCACCTATGATCAAAGCATTAGATGTTGTGGTTTGCCATAAGGGCTTGTTAGGTGAGCACTGGTGCATGTGTTTTTATGTGTACTGTGTTTAGCTAGTAGTGAATTATGTGAAGCGTGTTTATGTTTGGGAGGTCTCTGATCTTTAGGTAGGCTTCTGGTGAGTACCTCCACATATGTGGGTTTATGTGTTGTGCACATGGTTGTTGCAGTAGGTGAATTGTTTGAGCTGACAACCCCCTTAGTATCTGATATGCTGATATGTGAGTGAGAGGCCCTAGATTCTAGATTCTTAATAGAGATGCATCTCTCACATATTGAAATTGTGTGACATAGAAGTAATGGGTTGTTTGTGTACATGAGGCAATTACTACACAGCCTCAGGATGCCCATATTTCAACCAAGTCAGCTGAAGAAGCTAGGGGAAAATGTCCATCCATGATATTAGTTATAGTACTGGTTTCAATAACGGTTTGTGGTCTAGAAGGACCAGGGTATGAATGTGGGACTAGTAGAAGTTCTAAACTGTGAGAAGCTTAATGGGTGAGACTTGTATTGATACCTCAGAGGCTCAGTTGAGTATCTGTTCAGGCACTGAAGCACAACAGCAAGAAACCTCAGATGGAACATAAGCAGCTGACTAAGGGAAAATGCATCTGTCTGGGACTTTGCGTCTATAGTTGCCAGTGGTAATGTCACTGCATGGTAGTGCATGGTAGTATACACAGCACAAACACAGGCAGTAAACAGCAATGAAATTAAATGGGTTTAAAACACTCCAACCAATGATAATGCATGAGACTGGGCCCTGGGCCAACACTCCGTACTCCAGCAGGTCCTTAACTTCACTCTTCTCTCACAGGAGTGCAGGGAAGGCCTTCTTTTGTGGAGGAAAGCTGGTTTAGTGCTCATAAACTTCAAAAACATACTGGGCCCAGCAAATCTGAACCAAGTCTATGCTAGGCAAAAAAGTGCAGCTAACAGCAAAAATACAGTTCAAAAATAACAGCACATAGTAAAAAAACACCCATGCAGACGGACAATAGAGGTACGACTTTGAATCCTACACAAATGCACTTTATAAGCACTTACACGAGTGCATGGATCGTGTTATCCCTAACAGAACCAAGATGCTATCTTCCAAAAAAGGAAGCCAATCTGGTCCCCTGCCATAAACAAACTCTACAACAGAAGAAAGAAACTGTTGCAAAAAAAAGAGTAAAATCCCATGATTGGAGGAACTCCCTGGTCAGCCTCAGTAAGAAGCTGAGATCCCTCATAATATCCTCCAAAGCTAGTTATGAAAACAAAATCGCCACTGATTCTAAAGACAAGCACAAAGCATTCTATAGCTATGTCAAGAATCTCAGTGGCAACATGCAGGTCTGCTCTGAGTTACAGCACAATAGCACTAAATATACAGAACCAACTAATATTGCCAACATTCTGGCATATAGGTTCAGTGCTAACTTTACCCCCTCTCACGCCCTAAAGGGCCCATCTCTATACCGGAAGAATGCAAAGTTCCTGTAATTATGGCTTCACAGGTAAAAACCACACTCTCCAAAGCCAAGAACACAGCATCCATGGGAGCTGACAACATCCCAGACTGCATTCTACACGAACTACAGAATGAACTGATACCCCACCTAAGTACCATGTTCAGTCATAGCCTCACCTCAGGCTTTGTGCCCACTAAATGGTGCACAGTAACTGTTATCCCCCTCCACAGAGGGGGAGCCTCCATGGACCCCGGGAACTACCGCTCTATTAGCCTGACAAGCCTGGTCAGCAAGGCCATGGAATGTATCATCATGGAACTTATAAACAAAGACATTGGTAATCTCCAAACTCTGGACCCCACCCAGTTCGGGTTTTTAAAAGGCAGATCATGTATCCTAAACCTGATAGACTTCTTTGAAGCAGTCACCAAAGCTGTAGATGAGGGTAAGGTGGTTCACACAGCCTATCTAGATCTTGCCAAGGCTTTTGACACCATCCCCCACTCTGGAATTATAGATAAACTCATTAAACTAGGTATAAATTCCTATGTCACATGATGGGTTGCCAACTGGTTCACTGACAGAACCCACACTGATTCGGAGTACCACAGGGTTCAGTCCTGGGTCCTCTCCTGTTTGTTATCTACTTCTGTGAAGTACAGGCTAACACAGAAAGTCTTTGGCTAATGAAGTTCACAGATGACTGCAAACTAGGAGCCATAATCAAAACTCCTAACAATGTGGACATCCTACAAAAGGGCCTCACTGAGACAGATGCCTGGTGTCAGAGCCATGGTCTCAGGCTCAATGCCAAAAAGTGCATGGTCACCCCCTATGGTAAAAACTCTGTACCCATGAACTACCACATAGGCAGTAGTCTACTTAACACCAAAAGTATGATAAGAGACCTTGGGACACAGGTGGACAGTAATTACTCCTTTGATAATCACATTGCCACAGTAGTCAGGAAATCCTTCCATGTGGCACACCTCATCTCAAAAGGTTTCTCATCCAGGAAAAAAAAGGTCATTGTTCCTCTCTACTCATCACTCATTAGACCCATTATAGAGTACAATGCCCCTTTTGGTATGTACCTCACAAGACATCTACAATAACTGGAAAGGCCACAGAACTACCTCACAAAAAGGATTACCAGCCTCAAACAGATGCCCTAAGCAGACAGTCTCAAAAAAATCCAGTTTTACTCTGTTGCATATCGCGTACTTAGTGGCGATCTCTGCCTAACATACAAAGTTATGTCAAACTCAGAGCTGTTGGATATGCTCCACTTAAAGAAATCCCAATCCCTCCTAGCTACACGCTCTAGGGACCTAAACCTTGTCACCACAATAAACAGAACATGCTGGAGGGATAGATTCCTGTCCCAGAGACTTCCCATACTCTAAAACAAACTACCTATCTATATCAAACAAAGCTCCTCATTAGCACTCTTCAAGAAAAATCTTGATGATTGGATGGGAAATATGAAATTCACCCTGGGGATCACTTCTGTGGCTCTGCTCAACAGGGGCTCAGGAAAATAATTTTCTTGGGTGGCAAAAGCCAGGGTACCTTTTTGGCTAGGCTTATATAGACCCTAGGGCCAATAGCCTAGTACCTACCTATGAACCTATGAACAGTACAAGAAATGCAGATCAAGTAAAAATTATACTTATTTTGCAGTAGAAAGCAGTGGATGCTTAAGATAACACAGGAGGTACATTGCAAGCTGTTAATCTCTGTGCAGTTTTGGTAAACTGAGCTCCAACCTGCGCAAACACGGGCAATAAATAGGAACGAAATTAAACAGATTTAAAACACTCCAACCAATGATAGCACATGAGACTGGGCCCTGGGCTAAGAGTGGAATCTGCTAGTAGATTTTCATTAAATCCAAGATAGTTAAGAACCTAGCCTTTCCTACATCTTTGGTCAGCTCATTCAATCTAGGCATAGGATAACTATTGTACTTAGAAATACTACTGGGCCTTGTGAAATCATTGCAGAACCTAATGATTCCATCTAGTATTGGTAGTGAAATTATAAGGCTATTCCATTTCCTGTTAGATACTTCAGTAATCCCTAGCTGGAGTGCCTTTTTTACTTCCTCTCATATTGCTTTCCTTTAGGGTGTGGGGATCTTTTATGCCTTTGGGTTAAACTTCTCTCCAGGGTCAGTTTCAATAGAATGTTTAATTATATGTAAAACACTTGTAGTCCAAAAAGTGGCAGGTAGTTCCAGTGTAAAAAACTCTTCTTTATTCAACCACAGACGTATAAGCGCTTTCACAGATAACTTCTGCTTCTTCAGATACAAATGCATGCTGTCTACTATGTATTTTATATACCTTGAACCAACTAATTAAGTCACAATCATCTTAAAGATCCATCCTTCATTAAGTAAAAATATTCAGTCATTCACTGTGAAAACATGATTCTAAAAAGTATAATGCATAACATACACATAAAAAACACATATATAAAAAATGCACATATAAATATACAGACATAAAAATATGCTCAAACATAAACATATACTTTTAAAAATCTCTAATACTTGATCTAAGTAAGCATATCATAAAATGACTTAACATTTCATTTATTCAATGGTCTTTCTTTAAGTTTTGGTCTTATGGGTATCCTGTCATTTAACCCATGCCCAGAATCTGCTTTCTGTCTTATAATCCATTTTGCCTCAAGCTGTTCTGTTCTGTTTCTAATGTCCCCCATTCTGATGTTGTCATACATTTTACCTATAACTAAAAAGAAAAATTGTGTGTGTTGTCATTCACTCTAATATGTTTAGATAATGCACTGACATCACTTTTTTTCTGTATCTGTTACATATGTTCCTTGATACGATCTCTAAGGGCTCTGTCCGTTTTTCCCACATAGAAGCAAAAACATACTGAACACTGGGCTAAATAAATCATGTGTTCTGAGGCACATGTAGCTGAAATGTTAAATACATATTCCCTGCCTGTGTCAGGATGTAAAAACTCATTACTGTAACATATATTTACACATGGAACATCTCCCACATGGACAAGTCTGTCCATCCCTTTTCCTTACATTTTCATTCTTAAAATAACAGAGTCTTCTCTTTAAAGAGTGCATATTCTTATGTGCAAAACTTAGTCTAGGTTCCAGTAAGGAACTAATCTCTTTGTCTGTCATCAAAACTTCCCAGTGCTTCTCAATTATATCTTTATACAGCCTCACATCAGTGGAATAAAACAGGGGAAATCTTATTTTATTTTCTGTTTTCCTTTTATGTGTTGTATGTACTGACATATTATTCCTTTTAGAAAAAATATGGTCTAGCTGTATTTTCCCTCATTTCAACCACCATACAACCTTTACAAATGGCCAAAGTGGGACATATTTGGTACAGACATCAGACTGTACAGGCCGACACATACCCAGGGCCAGTACAAAGGACAGAACATAACTGTTTTGCCTACAGAAAAGCGTATTCCTGTAGCATTTTAGTTGCTTATTCTGTTTCTCATACCAGTCAGGTATTTCAGATACAGAATTAACTGTTTAAGGCAACTATTACATAAAATATAAGAAATATGTTTGTCCTAAAATCTCAGGACATTTGCCATGTTGCCAATTTTTTAAAATTTTTTATTTATTTATTTATTTAACATTTGTTGACCGGGAAAGTCTGACTAGGTTCCACAGATCCTGTTTTCAGCAGAGGCCCGGGGAGAAATGCTCCAGAAGCATGTTTTTAGAATGTGGGAGGAAACCGGAGTACCCGGAGGAAACCCACACGAACGCCGAGAGAACATGCAAACTCCACATAGAAGGCACCCCAGCCGAGAATCGAACCGGAGAACCTCTTGCTGTGAGGCGACAGCATTAACCGCTGCACCACTGCACCGCCCATGACATGACATGTCAGGACACAACTGCCCAAAGAGGGACTGTCCCTCGCAAAGTGGGAAAGGTGGTAACCCTATGTCACACTGTGGCCAATTGAAAAGGTGAAAACACAACCGTTGACTGTGGGGAGGCAATGTTCACAACAGTCAGAAATGTGCAAGGAATAGCTTGGACATAGGAAAAGGTACCATCCTACCAATGAGTAGAACAGGCTGGCAAAATCCGGAAGGCAGCTGTATAATCCGAACGTGTATGTGACACAGTCGAATGGGTAGTACCCGGATACACCAACCAAATAATGAAAGTGAAGTAAGGGCGTGTACCTATGTGTGTGAGGTATAGCATGTGGAAAGCAAACATGGCAGGGTAGTCCACACAACCATAAAGGTACCCGACACATGTAGGGTAGTCAGTGTGTAACTCTGGCCGTGTCATGGGCCAACAACCAAAGTAGTGCTCTATGGGGTGTGAGTAATTTGCGTGTGAGGGGTGTGTGTTTGATGGTAAATTCCTCAAAGGTGATACTTGTGTCGTATGCAGAAAAGGTGAACCGGAGGTGTATGAGGGGGCAGCGGGTGAAGTGGAAAGAAACACAACCTCATGTAGAAACAGCTGCAAGACAAGCAGACAAGCCATAGTGTAGAACACAATCCCACAAACATATGAATATGGAAATATGTAGACAAATGTATAGATACGGCACCGTCACATACCCACAGATGGGTCCTGATGGAACTGGCCATAACAAACGCAACACACCTGGATGCATAATAGCCTACCTAGCATACCCTCCACCACACACAACCTACCACCATACCAGATATCTGGACACAAGTCAGAACGTGCAGTAGAGGTCCATGACACTGTCCAGCCCTAAGTGGGCATGCATAACCTACCACCCAGGATAAAATACCTTCCCGTGACGCACATGTCCAGACACGAATAGGAGGGGAATATAATGCACACATTTGTAAAGTGGAAAATGGCATGAGGGCGAGGAAGATACTACGTAAATAGGTCAACCCTGTTCAAGTGTGAGGGACACTGACTGTGTGCAGTTGTGACTGACCATACCTGTCAACCTGTGTGAGCAAGATATCTGGACAGAGCCATGAATATAAGTGAGACAAAGGTCCAAAATCAGGGACAATCTGTAAACATATCTCTTAGAAACATAGAATTTGATAGAATAACAGTTTGCACATTGGCATTAATGTCTGGAGTATGAAGTCTGAAACCCAACTGTCTGTCAGCACGTTCCGACTGCAGTGTTTAATGCTGAACTACTGCTGTGCCAGAACACAACAGCATATTACAGAGGTCCGTGCCATACCACTCAACTGTCTGGATATTCGCAGAATGACTAGGGTCACCACCTGTTCCACTTTGCGAGTAACAGTCCCTCTGTTGGCAGTTGTGTCCTGTGAAAAAAATCAAGACATAGCAAATGTCCTGAGACTTTAGGACAATGTTATTTCCTAATTTACTTTAATAGTTGCATAAAACAGTTATTTTATATATGAATCCTCAATATGTTATGTGAAGTAGCATAAGCAATCCAAATGTTACTAGAATAAGCTATTATATGTACAAAAAAGGTTAAAGTTCTGCACTATGCAAGGCTGTAGGTATGTTTTGTCCTGGAAAATCTGACATCTCTACAGAACATGTCCCACTTTGGGCAGTCGAAAAGGTGGCAACCCTAAGAATGACCACAGGTTCGCCCCATAGTGTTGTTGTGTGCCTCCGACAATCTGCACCAGTGTGGTAAATAGCTGAGGATTGACGTCACTAAATAATGAGAAATATCCTGAGTATAAGACTCCACAACCTGCAGAAATGTCATGCTAATGCAAAACCTAGCATTCTATCAACGTTCTAAGCTTGTATGAGCAATCATTAAAATGTGTCCCTAATTGTCCCCCCATCGTGTAGGTTTTGCGCAGGTTCGGTGCTCTAAGAGGTTGAGAGGTATGGTCCGTACATATTTACAGGAACAGCCCTTCACACTTGTGCAATGTACAACTGCATACCTGTAGTCACTTCATGTCCAAAAATAATAATCCCCGTATGACTGTATACTCCCGTATGACTGTATACAGGTAATAGTCAAATGTGAATGGGAACACCCCTCACCATGGAGTATGGACTGTAACAACCCCACCCATAATATGTAATGCCAACAGAATAAGCTGCTGACAGGTGCCCAAACACCTGTGTTTAGAAACACAGGTAAAACTTCAAAATAGGGAGATAATCCCTGTCCATATGCTTCGTCTAACATTTGACCTCGGCCAGGGAAGTTCCGTGCACCAGGTGGACAAGCCTAAACCCAGATCACTACATGAACACCCTGACAATCAAAGACCTGTATGTGGCTGGACTATATACCTTGGTGTTCTGCATATCCTCAGAGTGATTAACAATGCAGAAGAAGTCCACAGCAGTAGGCAATAGGGAATGTGTAATATGTAGTACCGCCTTTTTCCCAGCAGGAGAATGGATGCCTGTGTCGTAGGTGAAGCGGTGAGGCGTATGTTGATGTAGCTAAGTACTATGGGTATGCATATCAATGAGGGAGAACACGAATAGAATAGCGGTTCCGGTATCCGACCAATGTGAATGCAGTCCCGGTTGACCTACGACCACTGCACATATAACTTGAAAGTGTAATGAAAGTGTTCGTGCTGTGCACACATTTAAATATGTAAAGGTGAACGTGTGTTTCGCAGTAGTCCGTAAACTGGAATACAGATATGTAACTGTTACGGTCAGAATTATGAAAGTTCACGGAAGCACAATTATCTGTGAAACATATGTAACCCACAATAAGGATATGCAAGTGCGCCTGCGCGTGTGTAATCCGCTCACAGAATAGAAAATGAATGGTGTTTTCCCCACATTCTATGTACATGGCTCATACCTGTTAACCCCGTAAAGTACGAAACCGAACAAATCCATGACAACTACTGGTACAAATAGGGACAATCCCCAGATATTGCCTAACAAACATAGAAAGTGGATATAATAACAGGTGTATCACTAGCATGGATTCTCTGAAGGGTATGAAGTCGTAACCTGAAATGTTTGTCATTATTTACCAACATCAGTCTTTAATGATATGCCACTAACTTGCCAGATAGGCACAAGGTTATGAAAAACGGACCAAAGATAAGAGGCAAACAGCTGTACATGCAGAGGAAATCTGTACAGTTGAAAGGTATGATATGGAGATATATATACACATATATCCACAGACATAATCCAAAGCAAATTACAAGATGAGGAATGTACAGACATATGTATATATGTACATACATATATATATATCTATACGCACACGATACATGAATAGATATATACACAACAAACATATGTCCCTGTACATATAACACATGTACATAAATAGGTCACGGCATAGCTAATATGGATAGACAGACAGGCATGCATGAAAGGAGAATACACCGATGGTTTCCAAACCATTGCCCGGAAAGTACCAGTGTGACAGGGCCTGCAAGTTCTACACATTAAACATGAATATAGGTGTCCTTTGCAGGACCCCAAAAATTGATCCTGTACGAAGTGCGGACCGTCATTGATGTGAAAGACGTCACAGCTGCAACTACAATATAGCTGTACATGCAACAGTAGCAGGTGCAAGGGTAATAACACATGAGTTGATTGAATGTATGACATACGAGCTGATATCCGCAGAGTGGGGAATGCTCGGAAGTGTCCCCACACTTTATTATCGCTCACATTAAACATGTCTAATGGGTACTGTGGAGGTGTGTCAGGTATGGGAATCATGGATATGCAGAATTGGGCCAAGGTGTTGGTTGGCACAGATCTATTAGGTACACCCCATGGGAGTGATCAATATACCTATGTGGGTATAGCACACACCTATATTCACCAAAAAGGTGCAACCCATCCACTGGATATTGTGTAAACCATTGGGGGAAGACATAGGGACCTATATCAGTGTCATGTAGGCGATTATCATGGATGGACACGCATACGACCAAGATGGTAACCATACCTGCCAGAATGTCAGAATAAGACAGCTGGACTAAGGCATAGTACACGACAGACAAATAGAGACTATATTAAAAATACCTCAGACAAAGTCAGACCATTGATAGAATAATTGCGTAGTTAGGAATACGAATGTTATGAGAGTTAGTAATCATGCAATAGCAATGTCAGTCATGATTACCTAACCGCACAGTCCATCATGGCTTGCCAGCAATCTACCAGAAAGGCACATTATGATGACAAATGTAACAGAATCATAGGTCAAACCCCAGGGCGTATACCCATAATGTGTACAGGTGAGAGGTATGAAGGTAACCTGTCCTAATGAAATGTACAGAACTAATGATACTAGGTGGACAGGTGAGAAGAAAGACGTCAGGACAAATGACAAAACATGTACAAGTTATAGGCATGTTTGTCCACAAATGTGAATTACAATGTATGGCCTGTGAAAGTCAATGTGGAAGGTTAATAGACTCAAACGACATGTGTCCCTCAGGGTGTCATGCAGTGTCACCGATACAGTGTCCAGTCCCCCATACTCGTACGTAAGCTCTGCCACTAACGGAAATCGCAAATACCGGCGTACACATAAGGTGCATGATGGAATAAGTAGTGTGGATAAGCACATGTTGGCCTGTGTGAGGAATATAACCCAGTGGGTGGGTGTATCCTGCAATAGGAATGTAATGGTAACTGGCCTGTGATGGCACCATGTATTGTGTGTGTTGGCGTAACTGTATGAATGTGCAGATGTATGCCTCATATGTGTGGTGTGTTCCTCTCACAATCTGTACCTGTCTGCCAAATACCTGAGAACTGACGTCATTAAATAATGATAAACATATGTGTTTAAGACCCCAAATCCCTCAGAAAGGTCATACTAATGCAAAACCTATAATACTGTCAACTATCTACGTTTGTAAGAGCAATATGTAGAATCTGCCCCTATCTGTCCCCACATCATGTTAGGCTTTGTACAGATGTTTTGCACTAGGAGGTTGATAGGTATGATCAGAAACAGATACATGTCTGAGGAAACAGCATTATCG
This sequence comes from Protopterus annectens, assembly GCF_019279795.1. Taxonomy (NCBI): domain Eukaryota; kingdom Metazoa; phylum Chordata; order Ceratodontiformes; family Protopteridae; genus Protopterus; species Protopterus annectens. The sequence goes on along the minus strand of NC_056741.1, from coordinate 1,979,904,515 downwards.
ACCGCAACATAACTCAGAAGGCATGAAAAGCGCTGCAGTAGGAAGTTCATCCGCAGGTATGTGCTGACATGTCAAATGACACAGCAGTCTACAGGAAGTACCTATAGGGTGTCACCTTTACCAGTGATGACAGTGGGACATACCCACAGCCATGCATACACCACAAATAGACATAGCACACAGCAAAGCCTAGGCCATGATACACGAAGCCTCTGGCGTGTATGGATTGAGTGAGAGTACAGCAAGGAAAGATGACTGCTAGGCTATTCAGCAAACACCCGCAGGGGTGTGCAAGACCACCCATAACACGAACATTGCACGGACAATGTTGGGATTTGCAACATACCCCATTTGTATGTGTAAGCTATGCAAATTATGTAATTATAGGGTTGCCACCTTTCCAAATGGCCAAAGTGGGACATTTGTGCTACAAACATCAGATTTTGCAGGGCAAAACATACCCACAGCCAGTACAAAGGACAGAACTTCATTTTTTTGCCTGAATAAAAGTTTATTCTTGTAGCATTTTAGTTCTTTATTCTGTTTCTTATAACATTTAGGTGTTTCAGATACAGAATAACTGTTTTATGCAACTATTACATAAAATATAGAAAATAATTTTGTCCTAAAATCTCAGGACATTTGCCATTTTCTCATAATGTTTTGCAGGACACAACTGCCCAAAGAGGGGCTGTCCCTTGCAAAGTGGGACAGGTGGTAACCCTACATAATTACGCGATACATGAAACAGTAAGCTGTCCGTGCAAGAGCAGAGTTATGTGCAGAAATGTACCCGGATGTTATGCAACTAACGTTTTGCATGTTGCTAAATGGAGCAATGACAGCTGCAAATACAGTATGAATACAGTCGAAGAAGTATGCCAATGTCCAAGTCCAAGGCCAGTGGCGGCTTTGTCCATTGGATATCAATAAACCAGTAGTTGTCCTCCCCCGATCCCTGGTGTGGAAGCATAGCGCAGCGCCACGAGAATGCACTGTGCTTCAAAACAAGACATATGGATAATATACATACAAAATGTAGGTTTAGTTAGATCTTAGTACGCCATGCAGATGAATGGCAAGCTGGAGACAACATGGCTACTGCATACTGGTACCTATGTGTGGAAGCGCTCTGTCAGAGATGTAACAAAGTATTTGTAGGCAATGTGAGGCAAGTGAGGCTGAGGATAGTGAATCACAACATGTCATGCCATATGGGCCAAGCCTCTACAGTGTAGTGTAGGTTAAGGGGACTATTAGAGTAGAAGATAGGTGACAACAGGAGTGTGTATGTACAAAACACTGTAACCTCACTGGAGCAGTGTCACATGTGTGCTGTCAGTACTCAGTGGAAGAGGCGTGTCATGAGCTATCCTAGGGAACGTCAGGAGACTGACGGCATACGCTATGGATACCACCGATGTGACCTACAAACCTGCCCACAGTGTGTCTGCGCCCGTGCACGCCAGTAAACCTGAGTAAGCATGTGTGCGCGCGTGTTAGCCCGTGTATGCATGTGGAAGAACGAGTAAGCTCGTGTACGAATGGTGAAGCCCGTGTAATGTCGTGTATGCGTTTGTAAGCATATATACATGTGTACTACACACATCACACACGTACTGCAGACACACATGCTGCCAATACTACACACATCAGTGAAATGGCACATGGATGGAGACTACATCATCAGACGTAACAGTGCTGTAAACTATGCTACAGTGATGGTCATAGATGCAAGGCATCATGCCTGCTGAAGTACACCTGGAAGTAACACATTGTGTGTTAACAGCATGCTAACTTCAATACAGTGAAATAAAGCCACTGTGTGCAGCAGCAACAGGTTAGTCAGATCCTACATCAATGTTACACATCACAGGTGGTGGCACAGGTGACATCATATGCACAGGGTGTGGTGTTAACATGTCCAGAGCTGTCATAGAGCCATCCAATGTACATGTAGGTGTGTGTGTGTGTGTGTGTGTGTGTGTGTGTGTGTGTGTGTATGTGTGTGTGTGTGGGACAACAGTTATTGCATGGCCCAATGGTGGTGCAATGGGTGTGTGTATGTGATAGCCATAGCTGTTTGTGGTAAGTGTGTGTGTCTGCATATACACAGGTACAGCATGTGCCAGCCATATACAGGAGGCTGTGGGACAGTCAAAGACCATACCTGCCAGGCTGTAGAGATCCCCATTACTGGCCATGGACACCCCTCCATGCATCCAACAAAACCCAGTCCTGCACCTGTCAATGTCTACACATACAGTCCTGGGATCTGTACCACAACCTGTGCATAAATGTGCGTCTGTAATGTTAACCTGGTGTGCATAGAATTGACAGTTACTACAGATGGATATGAGCCATACTCACACACCAATGTAATAACCACTGCTGACTGTTGCCGAGATCTGCATACGACCAGTCAAAGGTGCTGCACTAACATTGTTTCCAATGCCCGTGTAATACCCAGCAACACAATAACCGGTCACTACACATGTATAACCCATGATCACTACAGCACACAGTATGTGCACTATCACAGAGCCATAGCAGATGTACATACATCCAAGGTGCTCATGTACAGACAATGCAGCACAGTCAAGAGTGATAATCCCAACATACATATCTATATACAATATACATTATATATATATATATATATATATATATATATATATATATATATATATATATATATATATATGTATATATATATATATATATATATATATATATATATATATATATATATATATATATATATATATATATATGTAGCTATATACATACATTACATATATACATATATATATAGATATATAGATATAGATAATATATATATATATATAGATATATATATATAGATATATATATATATATATATATATATATATATAGATAAATACATATACACACACACACACACACACACACACATGTGGCAGGGTTGGGAGCAGAACATAAACATAAGCACTGTACCACACGACAGCATTACGCAGTTACAAAATGCGCTACCGTGATCAGTGGATCACATGATTCACACAGGCACACGTCTAGCCTGCACACAGCAGCATCAAAGGCAAAGACGCCGCACAGATGCAATGTACTGTTGTCATGCAGCTGGAAACACGCACACACAGACACACACACACACACACACACACACACACACACACACACACACACACACACACACACACACACACACTTGGCAGGGCTGGGAGTTGAACATACACCTAACTACCCTAACACACTACAGCATAACGCATTTATAGAATGCGCTACTGACATAGGCAGACATCTAGGTGCCTGTCATCATCCACGAAGGCAAAGACGTCGGTAGGAAACTGCTGTGGTGTGCAGCGTCTTAAAGCGCAGGCGGACGGGAGCATGCGTGCAAACACACACACACACACTTGGCAGGGCTGGGAGTTGAACATACACCTAACTACCCTAACACACTACAGCATGACGCATTTACAGAACGCGCTACTAAGATTACTACGCACAGCAGTCCCAGAGGCAGACATCTAGGTGCGTGTCATCATCCACAAAGGCAAAGACGTCGGTAGGAAACTGCTGTGGTGTGCGGTGTCTAAAAGCAAGACTGAGTCCCCAGGCGGATGGGAGCATGCATGCAAACACACACATACACACACACACAGACACACTTGGCAGGGCTGGGAGTCGAACATACACCTAACTACCCTAACACACTACAGCATGACGCATTTACAGAACGCGCTACCGAGATTACTAAGCACAGCAGTCCCAGATGCAGACATCTAGGCATGTGTCATCATCCGCACTGACAAGGATGCTGACAGAGATTGTATAGAGAGTGATCAGTCTGAAGGCATACAGACATATTACTGTCCCACGGTACACGTAGACAAACACACGGCAGTGGTGTGATCGTGGCAACGTAAGATGTACGGTGCACCATGACAACACGACATAGTCATGGGACGCCCCACAGACAGTACACCCTTCAAGATAGTCGACCAGTGTGTACTCCGTAGGCATCTATCGTGATGTTGAAAATGGACATCTGTTGGCTGGATGACCACCATGGCTAAACAGGATGTCAGCGGCCATGCATAGAAGGACATCACCGACACAAGGTGTCACTGGGCATGGCCACATGCTTAGTAATGCACATCTGTTCAGACTGTACTGTGTGTCGATCTACACAATGGCATACTGGGCATGCTCACACACTTAGCATTTGCAAAGGGCCGTCTTGCATGCAGACGGAGTCTCAACTCGCAAGGGCTCAGTTGGGACTGTCATGTGTGTCCATCTACACAACAGCGTACTGGGCATGCTCACACACAGCATTTGCAAAGGGCCGTCTTGCATGCGGACAGAGTCTCAACTCGCAAGGGCTCAGTTGGGACTGTCATGTGTGTCCATCTACACAACAGCATACTGGGCATGCCCACACACTTAGCATTTTCAAAGGGCTGTCTTGCATGCAGACGGAGTCTAGACACGGAAGGGCACAGTAAGGCATAACTGTCCCCATGCACAGAGTGGTCACATACATGCAGTGACCAGCACATGCTCAGCTACCATCACAGCTGTCACAGGTGCAGATCACAGATGTACACACTGCAGTCTACACTGTAGCCCCCGAGACATCACCATGTCATTGCTGCAGCAGTACACAGCCATACATTACCACAACACTATGTGACACATGACCAGTGGACTGTACAGAGGTCTACAGCAACTGTGCAGGGTACACATGTACTGAGAGGATTCCAACAGGTGTTATGCATTTCAAGTATACCATGACCAGGTCAGCTCAAGACATACCAGGGGCCCCGGGTGGTACACAGCTGTGACACATGAGTGTTGCTGTACACCAACGAACACGCATGTTTGGATATGTCAAACATGTGATTGTAGTGGATGTGTGCATGGACCACGCACAACACATATGTACATAGCTAAGCCTTTGCTGTCCCCCATGCAGAACAGTGGCCTAAGCAATCATACGCACGCAAATGGAAGGTGGGTCCATGTCTGTTGAATGCTCACAGTACAGGAGGTAGCAATGTCGGAGGACACATTCCCCTGTAGTAGTCACCCATGACACCCGTGATATCATACCACAGTCCATGTGTCATGTATGTCAACACACATGTCCACCAATAGCAATGCATACAAACATGGCTACAGGAGACACATGTAGGACCAACAAACATGTACAATCTGTACTGTGCATGCAGCATCCATGCATGTGCAGTGGCCGATGTCTGTACCACAGCTGTGCCCAACTACAACATGCAGTCGTAGTGCAGCCCCATCATTGACACCTGTATATGGTGACATACAGAGAGTACAGTTGGTTGTACATCCAGTATGGAGGGATCTGTGTACATAATGTGGTGATCCACCTGTGTAGATGTATGTGTGCCAGGGATGGCTCACAGGTGTGTCACACGCCACCCTACCATGCCATGTGCAAACACTACGCTATGTCACTGTTACTTGATGGTGATGACTTAACGCATACACAGTGGTCAGGTGTAGCCAGCTGTATGTCACATGACACCTGTATCACTGACATCCACCCGTGTGCACATAGCCACACAATTGCCAGACATAGCATTGGTACACATACTGCGGACAGTACCGCTGCATGTCTATCAAACAGATCATCTTATGGCAGGTGTATCATTCCCAGCACTGTCATGTGTGTCCACTTGTGTGACCACACATGCCACATATGGTGGGGACTATGTCCCAGATGTAACACATCCCTGTACACCATTGTACAGATCTGCACATACTGCAGTGTGGAAAGCATGAGGTCGGCAGGTGTGGTGCATCACACACATCGGCTATCCGTACACACATAGCTGGTCACCACAGTGTGTCTGTGTATGTATGTATGTATGGCTGTCTGGTGCTTGGTGTGAGGGTGTATGCTACCATACTGTGGAAACAGGATCACTAACCCCTCATGGTGATTCAGTCTACTACCCTGTTGATGCCATCGGTCCCAGCCATACTGGCTACCTGTGCATGTCCCTTCTCTGTGCCACGTCATGTGGATGCAAAGTACTGCAAGGGTGATGGCAACATAGGCACGGGTCCACTCATGAACACTATGGGGTGTGTTATAGTGCTGTAGACCCCGTGAATGTGGCCATGTACCTGTACTGTGACAGGGTATTACTGCTACACAGTGTGGCCTCATGCTATCAGGTGGCCTCCAATGTCATCATTGGCCTGACTGCTGTGTACAACCCCTGCACCATGTCAACATACCTGTAATGTTTCCCAGTATGTATGTCACATCTCTGTCCGCTGTAGCCTGTTCAACTGACCACATGCTTCAGGTGCAGTATATGTGTGGACATCTGTGTCATGTTCGGACATCTGTGTCATGTCCGACTGTCCAACAGTCGGGTTGAGGGTGCGTTTAGCATGCTGATATTGCCATATGTGCCTGTGAGTACTCCACAGTTACACATGGGGGACTGCAAACACTGCTACCTGTAGACACATGCCAGTACACCATAGGAGGGAACCAGGGCATTACCAACATGCTGTTACTGTTGTAACCGAGACACATACTGTGAACATATCACAATGCATGCTGCACCTGGACTACATGGTATGACTGGTGCATGTTGACAGTACACCACTGATGTCACATACACATCTCTCAGTATTCACACTTGTCCAATGCAACTTACACATCCCTGAACATGCATACACATGTATTGTGAGATACACCTCTCACATCTTAGTATTCACACACGACCAATACAACATGCACATCCCGCAATATGCATACACAAGTAATGTCAGATACACCTCTCTAGTCTGTTCATCCTGTGCATCAGACCATATGAGCATATCCTTGCACCGATGGTGTGGATGACAGGGATGTAGCACAGGCTTCATCATATGCATAGGGTGATACTGTTTGCCAGGGGCATAGGCTGCACCAATGGATGACATCATGTGTGCGGGTAAGGGCCAGTGATTTGAATGGACATGTCTGTTCCGTATGTATGTGGGTGTTGTGGAGCCCTACAGTTGTGTTCACTGTGTGCGTGTATGTGTGCACACAGTTCTGTCATTTGTGAGGCCTACACAAGGGTATTATGGACAGCTCCAGAATGTACAGACCAGGTTGTACAGCTCACTGTGACCGGACACGGCCACATGTCCTGTGCCTGCCAGGGGTTGTACAGGCACTACCAGGCAGAGGTACAGAATGGCTACTGTCTGATGACACATGGCCACTGGAACCGTGTCCCCACTGGGAACATCCAGGGCCATGTCCACGTGGCCTGCTGTGACCTGCTGTGGACATCACAGCACCAGCTGCACTGCTACTACTACCGGCACTAATGGGAGCGGCCATGTGAGGTGGCATGCACGCGTTGACCTGCACTAGGTGGTGCAGCTGGCCTATGTCCATATGTCCTATGCCTCACCCCTACCAGATGTTCCAGCACAGTCAGCTCACACTCACAGATTGCCATGCCACGGTCGAGGATTCTGACCATGTCACCCAATTGCCTGTCCAGAACATCAGCAAGCTGCTGTTGAGCACCTGCCAATGCCTGGATGTTGTTGTTTAGGGTACTGATAGCAGCCCTCTGCAGCCTCTGCCCTTCTCTCTTCTGCTGTTCGGCATGTGCCTGTGCTGCCATTACAGTCTGGAACATGCGTCTGGTGATCCCAGCTGCTGCGCTGTGTCCTGCAGGGGCATGTCTGCCAGAGGTCCTCCTACGAGCAGCACCAGCCACATGCCTGTGTGGCACATCTGCAGGCAGTATACTGCCACCATGGTGTGGAGATGCACCTTCTGTAGCCACCACATGTTCCTGTTCAATGCTAACAAACGATGACTGTCCTTCCTCTATGGCCACTGTAGATGCAGTATATGTTGGCAGCTGAACTGTGTGCGGGGAAGAGGGGGACATAGCTGGGATGGCAACCGTTGGCACAGATTCTGCCCCTGACATCCCTGCCTGTACCTCGTGCATATGTTCATCACTGCTAGCATCTGTGGGGACACTATCAGATGGACCACAGGAGGGTAACGCACCTACATCACCTGTGAATGCAAAGAAATACTCAACATTACAATACACACACCGACACATACGCATGCACCGACACACACACACACACACACACACACACACACACACACACACACACACACACACACAGACACACACACACACACACACACAGACACACACTGACACACACACACACACACACACACACACACACACACACACACACACACACACACACACACACACACACACACACACACACACACACACACACACACACACACACACACTGACACACCATGCATGTGAGATGACAGATGGCATGCAGCATGCTTGTGATACAGCTGACAGCATGCAGCTCAGACATCAATAGTGTTTGTAAGCATACCCCCTGGAATGCACACTACAGCAGGCAGGTGTCACATCATTATCCATGCAATTCACACAATCATGGTAGTATGCATGCATCCCCATGGTACACCATGTGGACCAGAACAGGATAACAGTACACATGGCTGACGTGACCTTGACATGTAATCTGCTGACATGTTCATTAACATGCATGCATGCCTGACACAATGGTGTTGTGACACATGTACAGCATTGTACTGGGAATCACATTGCGGTGTTGTCCATATGCCCTACAGATAGACGGCATGTTGAGCAAATGTGCATGGGCATGGTAGGGGACTGGGCTGTCTACATTGCTGTACAGTGTGAAGTACAGACACTGTGCCATTGCATGGCATCATGGCGCGTCTATATTGCTAAACAGTGCATGTTATGTACACATTGCATATCCAGAACTGCATGCATACCCATGACATACCTGTAGATTGTGACCTATGATGCTGAGGTGTATACACACCCAACCATGCTGTGTCATGTGTCAGGTCACTGGAAGACATACAGATGACACCCCTGCATGATGACTACAGAGTGTTAGCTGCCTGGCAACCATGTCCACACATAGCGGACCTGTCACGTCACCATTTCACACATGACATTGATGTACCACGCACACATGGTGCACAGCTAACAGTGATGTCCTACAGCAGGGGGGAGAAGTACTGTTTCTGTGGCCTGGTGTCACTGTCAGTAGACTCTGTGAAGGTGACTACCATCATGCTATGACACAGACAGCATGTTCAACACATCTTATGAGCTACATGTCACTGACACCTCCGCTAGCTGTGCACAAGCAGTTATGATGTGTAGTGTACCACATCACCTGTACAATTGGTCTAGTATGGCTGTACTTGGACCATGTGTGGGCAAAGTGGGACAGGGTGTATGCACATCCCATCTTCTGTGTGGCTACGTGTCTCTGGCCATCCCCCATGGCCATGTGTGCACATGTGTTGGACATGTATGTGACGGCCATCTATCACACATGTCTGTGTTGTCCCATATGACATACACCCATAGATGTTGGTTATGTCACCATCCACAGGGCTGTGCAGACAACAGGTGTATGTGGGGTATGGGTTATGGGAAATTGTGACAATGTTGCAACCAAAACGCTACATGTCTCGGACATGTCGGATGGAACATCACCATGTGTGAAACCATTGCAGGGGCATATAACACAATGGTGATACCTGTGGTCTGCCCATATCACAGCTCACTGTGCGGTACTGGTTTGTGTACCACACATTGTGTTCCACTGTATAGTACATATGCCTCCATTATAGAACACCTCCACCATTGTATGCACAGCTGGACACACATGTAGCAATGACAAATACTGTGGTTTCATGTCTGTGTATCATTTCAATAGTATATATTGCACATGGGTGGCCTGTGTGGATGATGGGTGATGCAGCCTGTATATCCATGTATTAACTGGCCACATGGCGAATAGATCTACACATTGACATGCCTGATACTGATGATAGACTCACCTGCAACGGACTCTTGTCTGTGCGGCATGCGAGAGGTACCTGTATAGGATGACACAGCAGTATGAACATTATCCATGACTCTATGACAGCCACAGGGTGCACAGTGCAGGTTACCACATTCACCTGTACAATATCATATAGTCAGCGCATGTGTGCATACCATACCTCTCAACCTCTTAGAACAATAAATGTGGACAAAGCCTACTATGATGGGGGACATATAGGGACAACTGTGACATATTGCTCTTACTAACCCAAATATTTGATAGACCAATAGGTTTGCATGCACATGGGTTTGCAACGGAATGTGCAGTCGTAAACACAACTGTATGTCATCATTTAATGACTCCATTCCTCAGCTATTTGCCAGAAAGGGACAGATATTAAGGGGAACACACCGACAATATGAGGCTGACATCTGGACATCCTGCAATTACCTGTACAGTTCGGAGGTATGGTGCATACACAGGGTAGCATAAAGCATATGTGTCCACATACCTTGCATACGTTGTTACATTACATGATGTACACTGACACATGCACATACGTGGGATATACTGGCCATATGTACAGTACTGACTTACCAGGCAACTCCAGGCTCATTGGTTGGGAGACACCCACCTCTAAGATGGCAGCTGCTGTTTGTGGGGGCTGTTCCGAGGGTGTTCCCAGACTGGCCAGTAGCTCCTCCGTGTGTGTGAGTGGAGGCTGGGTTGGTGGCCCACCACCCGTACCACCTTGTTCTTTGGCGATTGCAGTGGCATGCTGTTTTGCATGACGTATGAGGTCCGTGCAGTGTCTGTGCACCTGCTGGTAGGTGCGGTTGTGGCTGCCCACTTCGTTGACCCTCCTACGAAGATCCTGCCACAGGTCATCCCACTGCTGTGCATGCTGTGGCACATGGCTGAATAACGCCTCGTAGTTCTCATGGAGGTATGGTATTACAACATCATCCTCCTGTCGGCTATATGCTGGTAGGCGTGTATGCGGCATTATCTGTAAGACATGATGAAGGTGACAGGTCACATTTACAGACATGTACAGTGATACTGCTGCACATACATTCTAGTACATTTGCACAGTTATCGTTGCAAATCAACATGACACTAACATGACTGGCATGTATGTGTCCCACACATGTAACACCCAGTATGCATTAGATATCATCCCCATATATGTGTGTCACCTCATTAGTGTTCCTACTGCATGTGACGTCAGTCTCCATGTGGACATGTCTGTTTGCATGTACTGGTGTTCTTACCTATCTACCCATGCCTGATGTATCCATGGTAATGCTGTTGATCTAGATGCTGTGGATATGTCACATATCAACACGGACACAGCCTTACTGGACTTGGGCAGTGACAATGCACCAAGTACGCATGGAAACCTGTACATGTATCTATTTTTCCATAGACATCTACAATGCACAGCTGTTCAACATCCTGCCACGGATCACCTGTGTTGCACATGTGATAGACATGGGACAGTGGCTAGTCGGACGTCATTTGCAGGTAAGGTTATCGGCTATACCATGTACGGGCTGGGTTTCCTAGCTGTATACGACACCCATTACGCCACCACGAGGGGCATCAGTGACACATTACTGATCCAGATAGATGATACTACATCTACCATACGGCCATCACAGCATGTATGGCAGGGGTGATATGTGCAGCTATGTGGACAGGGCTGCATGGTATGGCAGGAGTATGGCACAGGGATCTGTCCAGCATGTGGCCATCCTAGTCGTAGGACGGTGGTTGTCCATGACGTATGTCTTTCAGATCAGGCTATGGACATGTAGCATGTCTAACAGCATAGTGTCGCATATGTCTGTATGCAAGGTGGATAGCATGCTGCATACTGTAGGTGAGTATTATGGAGTCTGGTATTGGCCATCCACGCATGGGCCCTACCCCTGGAGGGTGATGTGTATTCCAATATTGGTCACACGGGTGCTGTGTATGCCTGTCCAATGATCTCCATGCACATGGATACCACCCTGTCATGTCATGGGTACCTCGGATGACTACCTAAAGGGCCAGGGAGATGTCTCCAGCTCAGGGAGGTGTACTACACTACACCATCCCTAACACAGTGTCCATACTGTTGACCACAGCCTAGGTCTTTCCTAATGGGTACGGGGGTATTCCCCTACTGGTGTCATTGCTGATATCATCCACCAGAATGCGCACATATGTCACACACAGCCCATTCTGTATGTTGTTCACAACACTGTGACAACAATTGCCCATAGGTAATGGCCATTCACATCATCACATACACAGATAGCTGACATTTGTCTGTGTGGTATGGGCTACAATGCGGGTGGGGTACAACACATTAACCCTGGTTTACTGTAGCTGACACTGTGTGATATGCACATGTCACTGTAGCACCTTTGGTAGTTGTGAGTCTGTCAACAGGCCACTAGTAGAACACTCCTGTGACGTACACAGGCATCTGTAGCTGAACATCCGTACTGTCTTGTATATCTGTACTGCTAACATCTACATTGATAATGGTTCATGAACCTGCAGACCATACCCGGCAGTGTTCTGATGCGGTGCCACCAATCATGACTGTTGTCAACACATGTGGGTTGATAGTATACAACACTGTATCTGTAATGTGTGGGCATGCTCAGCACGTCTTCAGAGCTTCTTGGCACGTTATGTGCTACTGCTTAGTTTAGCACCCATTTCACACCAGTCCTCACAGGTACACTGTCTGTCCATACATTTCCAGCTTGAAAATTGTACAACAGTTGTCGTAAACACATCACTCACATACCTCGTGAGACATGGTGGTTTCCACGGCCTGTCCACCTGCCACGTACCACTTATATACAGGCATGTCCAACTGGCACATACCAGTGCTATTGCCTGTCACTATGATGACTATGTTGTACATGTGGCAATAGAGCTATTCTCATGTCCACAGTCAATGCACACCTCCCAACATACAACAGAACAGCCTGTGGGGGATGCACATATGCAGCCCTGCTGGGGGTTATACTGTCACCAACCTTGACTGCACCTGACAGTCATGTGGGGTTGTGCAACATTGGCAAAGCACCCCACACATCACATGGTCCCACATGATCCCCACCACAGGCCACACATATGGAGACACCTTGTACAGTACCCCTCCATACTCTGTGTGGGCACCAACAACAGCCCACATCACCAAACACAACCACACCAACCTGTAGCCACAGACACATGTGCCCATCACATACAGCCAATAGGGTGTCAGAATATACTCAACACACCTGTCTTAGGTGACTGTCGGCAGTCACACAGCTGCTCCACTCAGCAGGCTACACAAGGCAATAGTCACTTACATCCTGCTGTCCAGTAACTGGTTCTGCAACATAACCTATGCACACATGCTACAAGTCAGCAGGTACGGTGTGACTCCCCTTCCATGTTTGTGTGACAGATGTTGTCACTCAGGGCACAGACTACATGTGCAGGGACATGCAATAGCCCACCAGTGTTGTCACCCTGCTGGTGTGGTCCACACCCTGGGAAGCATTTTGCGTTCATCCAGACCTTTTACCACTGTACTACGAATGACTGTGTCACTCCCAACAGTTGTCCCTGCTTCTGCTGTCATTCCACAGGCATCTAGTATATGTCCACTTCGACAAACCCAGCCAAACAAAATGATGCTGTGTCACAGTTGACCTGCACCTGTCAGCCCTGGGAGTACGTATCACATGTTGTTCTCTTGCTGCTTTTATACTGCCTGTCTTGCACAGTGCCCAATAACAGTCACCACCAGAATGGGAACAGGCTAGCGAAGCATGTGGTCATGTTACACAATGCTTGACATCATCCTCTGTGACGCACGCAGGCAAGGCACACCTGATACTGCACCACTGCAATATCTCTGCAGTGACTGGGACCTACCTCTTGGCTCTGCAGAGCACACCTGCATTGACTGGGTATAGACAGACCGTACCTCTCAGGCACGTACCTGGACTGGCACACCCACAGCTGAGGTGTCCCCATATTTCACTATGTTGTACACACATCCTGGCTGGTTACTTCGCACAATGCATCACAGGTGCTCCACGTTCATATGACTGTGTCCGGAACTACTGCTGCTACTAATGTGAGACTGATAGTAACCCATACCTAACTGTGATAGCCGCACATGTACTGACACATTAGGCATACACTGTGCATGAGTCATAACCTCTGCTCAGCTGGTTCGACCCATGCACCACCTCCAAGACCAACAGTATCCTTGACATGGACACTACCAACATGTGACTGCTGTTCGACACCTGCGGTTGTCCCCTCATTGGTGGAATCCGAACATCTGCTACCCACCCTTGTTAGCCACATACCGGCACCACACACTTCACGGCATACACAGTAGATGAGTACTACAACACCAACTACAGATGTCGTATGACAGCGGTAGTTGTCGTGACACACGTGCAGGTGGACAATGCACATGCAAATGCTGAGACATACCCTAGTGCACTTCAATAGCATGTACATGACAATGTGGTTCATGCTATTCCACACAGAGCCATGCAGGTACACACAAGAATACAGACGACACTCTGGGGGTGCTGTCCCACGGACATACTTTACAACAACAGGTGGGGGCTGTTACACAGTGGTGTACATTCCCATGGGCGGGGTGACTCACTGGTCAGCCTCAGTAGGGCCACAGGATCCCATATCACATACACCATAACTAGCTACATGCACATTACTGCGACACATTCCGAGATGTACCACAGGGCATTTTGGTGGTATGTCAGTAGTTGTATGCAATACCCACATCTGCTCACACATACAACTGTCACTCTGGAACATGACAGTAACAGGTGATGTTGGCAACATCCTGCCTGATGGCTTCATTGATTACATTACACCCCTCTCACTCCCTGCAGGGCCACATTCCTTGCAGGTACATTGCGGTGTACCTGCAGTCACACCTACACAGTACTGACCTGCACTCTGTATGTCCTAGGACACAGGCCCCTTGTCACCCTGCAATATCCCAGGCTGTGATGTCCACAGAACTCTGAACAGCATTTCTCCCCACTGGGACACCATATTCAGTAATAGCCTTGTACCAGACTTTGTGGCCCCTGACTGGCACTCACGACTGGGACTATTGCCCTACACACTTCACTGGTCTGTTATGCACGGCTATAGGGCACATAATCATGGACATCATTCGTCGAGTCTCTGTTGTGCCCCAGTCCTTTGATGCCAGCTGGGTTGGTCTTGTTGGGGCCACAGCATGCCTCCTACACCTGTTGAACACCTTTCCTACAATCGCCAGAGTTGTTGATGATGACACGGGTGTCCACACAGCCTGCATTGTCCTCTCGCTGCAGCACCGTTCCCCATTCTGGTATTGACTACATACACATCCACCTGCACATCACAACATATGTCTCCGGATGTTATGCAATGTGGCTAATGGATGGGACACACACACTGAGGGTGGCATACCAAATCACATAGTGCAATCCAGTTACACTTGGCTTACCACAGTCCTCAGTCATGGGGCCCTCATGTTCAGTATATGCTTCCCTGAGGTACAGGCTACCACTGAGGGGACTTCCCTGCCTAGCTTTACAGACCACTGCATACCCAGCGCCATTGTTGCTCCACCAGCTGATACAGACCCCCATCCATACGGGTGTCACTGTGACATATACCGATATGAACATCATGGCCTCTACCTGCATGACACTTGGTGTGTACATCACCTTTGCAGTGCACCATCCTCCCACTGGTTATCACATAGGTGTTATTCCCCTACATACATGTTGCATTGTACATGTGTGTAAGACACATGTATGTTGCACACACTCCTGTGATTACCACATTGCCACTGTGGCATGGATATCCTTCTACATGTTCACACGTGTCTGTCCTGGGTGTGTAGCTGGTACATAGGCACCCATTGTACCTCTGAACACCGGACGTATACACACATCCATGGGTACAACATCCCGCATAGGGTGTACCTTACACAACAGCTTTACATACCCCAACATTAATACGCCATGATGTTTATTGAGCTACACCTGGTGACGTATGTGGCTTATGTACAGACACCACATCTGTACACATTTGCAGACTACATACTCAGGGGTGACGTCTGCTGCACAGACAGGGCCCATGTCTGCAAATATGTTTATGGATATACTCCGCATACAAGACATACACAATAGCCACTATGACCATGATGCTCATGGATATGTGCACACACGCGACTATGTGTGGCACGTGCTTGGGGGTTGCATTCCCAGACCGGACACTCACCGTGCTTTGGGGCATGTTTTCTATGTACATCATGCATGGACAGTCAGTAGCAGTGTTCATGTGATACCTCGCTTGCTGGATGGTGGACACATGTACGCCAGGGATCACTGCAGTGGCTGTACTGTGCAGTGATGCAGGTTATGCATGGCTCTTCTGTTCACAGGACACTACCCTGGAGAGATGCCACTGGTGTGCACACTGTAGTTGTTGTTACACATTGACTTACCAGACTGCATGGTACACCACTATGAACCTGTGCAGCTATTACATGTCCTTTGTGCATGGTTACTGGTATAGCCCTTCCAGTTAGATTGGCTGTCACACTATTACAATGTCCCGTGACTATGGGCCATATGTCTACTGTTATTGTACACGCCAGTCATGTTCATGTTTGTCTGTCACATCTCTTCCACTATTCTAGTATGGGAGTAATGTTTGCGTCCTTTGCAAATGCACAGAGTGGAGTACATAGTTATTTCATCATAACTGTTTATACATATCTTAATAACATAGTACCCACATCACTATATGATACCTTTGTTATGCATCATATGCCTGTTCTCCTGTGTAACATATCTGATGTATCAATCTACTGTATTATACATTACACATGTTTTACATGGTATCCCATAATTCAAACATTACTTGCACAGAGGGTCCACCTTAGACATGTCATTGATGTTATATGCACATACACATGCGTACTGTTACGGTATATCTACATATACTATCCCCTGCTATGGCACGTACTTATTGGACATACCCTGCCACTGACGGCGGGTTGTATGACATTGTTCTGTTTAACGCCGTCATGTTGCATCCCTTGTGGTGTCTGTGCTGTTTACCGTGTGGCCCACTGCTGGACGCACATCTTCTACAAGCATTGGTACGATCAGCGAGGCATCACTACATAAATACCATTCCCCACTTTATGCATGGCGGACACTGTTAATTACTGCAAACCAGGCTATGCATACACTGACATTACGCAATTCAGAACATACTATACATACAGTTAAGTGTTATACATACCTTGATATCGTTCTGGTGTTTCATCTCTATCTCGCTCCTCTGTATCACTCTTTCAACTGTTATACGGTATGAGCATACAGTTTGCATATCTGGCAAGTCATCCTTCTATACGTCTATACCTGCAACATGTGGTTTACTGCTGCCAATTGGTGGTCCGGTGTGACTAATTACGTGCACTTCAGCTGTGCAGCTACTCCATTCACCAATTACATGGCAGCAGTGGGGTATAATTGAATTCTCCACCTGGGCATTGGCCATTTGCCCTGCCTTCGGGGAGATGGCCTGTATTGTGTTTTGTTGTGCGTAATTACAAATGCTTTGTATAGAGCCAAGTCTATTTTGGGGTCATGTCCCCCGTGGATTGTGTGTGATTCTACCTGTGACTGTACCTGTCATCCCACCTGTCTGATACAGGACTATTGCAAACACCTGTAACATCGCCGTTTGTTCCGTTATACGACAGATACAATTTTGCATGGCCCCTTTAAATGTCTTTCACAAGGTATGTCAACAGTTCAGCAGATTTAATTGACTAACTAGATGTTTGGGCTGTGGTTACGGTCTGTATTGTTATTGTTTACAGTGTGGGGGATGTAGGCGGGTGTACGTAGCATATACGGTTTTGTGGGGCTTGCATTTCTACGTAGTCCATATATATGTGTGTGGGCCCCTTCCCTAATTACAGTGCTATCACTTAGTAGACTTCTATTACGGGAATTTACTGTGGGCCATTGTTAATTGTTTTCAATATGGTATGCAGGTGCGGTTGATACTTCCATACCTCCGGATGTACGGCGATACGTGCAGAGATATTTGTAAATGAACGCTATCCCGTGTATGCCTGCTGCAGATATTTGCTGTCATTGCAGTGGTGTTGGTGTCAGACCCTCTGTCACATGGCTTGCCACCTTTTCATATGGCCATAGTTGGACACTTGCGGGTCACACAGTGGTGTTTACAGGCTGACATATGGCCACGGTCAGTACACAGGATAGCACATACTTTTATCCTCATTACAAAACTATTGTTCTTGGTCCTTCACTATGTATCAGTTTGCATGTAACATTTCCGTTTCTTACATACAGGCATGAGTATTTCCTGCAACTATTGTATATTATGTGGAGCATACTAATGTCCTACACTCATGGACAGTTGCCTTTTCTAATGTTTCATGTCAGGACACACCTGCCCAGGGGGGCCGTCCCTCCCAATGTGGGACAGGTGTTTACCGCATGCCTACGGATAGCTATACCCGCACCTACCGTAGTCATCTACCTCTGAGTTGCCTCCTACAGACACACTATGCGGACACACACGACACACTTTAGTCACACGGGAGCACACATGGCACCCTCATGACACACATACACAGGCTACATCACACACAACCACAGTTGTACACAGTACCTACATGGTCTGCACCACCGACAGCGGTGACTACATGTCCTTACTATCGTCCTATTGCTCGCGGTTCTACTCTTCCAGTACTGTGTTCTTTCTGTCTGTCATCCTCCTGGTTACGCATGTCGGTGTGTGACACATACCATAGTTGGCGGTATCCTGTTTATTTGTACCTCAAAGGTGTTTCGAATGTCGTCGACTTATCTATATATTTGCAGATGCCAGTGACCCCTTGTATATCGACATATATCACACTATGGCCCTTTCTATCTGTATTATATATGTGCAAATGTATATATATATATATCTGTATATATATATATATATATATATATATATATATATATATATATATATATTTATATACATATCTCGGACAGGGGTGGTGACAGGCATGCTACGCCTTTCATTGTGTGTTTGTCAGTGTATACTGTGTTTCCTAGACTCCGCATGTTTGTGTCTGTACCTGTCACATTACACACCTGCCATAGGTTAAGATTACCTCCCATCCCAATTTGCGAGGGACAATCCCTCTTTGTGCAATTGTGTCCTGCGAAATATTTGTGAACATAGCAAATGTCCTGCGACTTTGGGACAAACATATTCCCTATAGTTTATGTCATTGTTGCATGTCACCCTTATTCTGTATCTGACCCACCTACATGTTACAGGACACGGAACAAGTACCTGCGACCTCTGTGCCTATGTTGGCTTAAACTATAAGCTTTTTTATCTATGCAAAACACTGTTGTTCTGGTTTTCATCCTGGCCGGGTGTGTGTCATCCTGCTGACATCTGGCATATGTCCCACGTTGGTCATTTGAACTGTGGAAACCCTACCGTACGTACATCTTGCCTAGCAATAGTGTTGGGTGATTGTGTACATAGCTGCCTGTTCCACACCTGGCAGTGGTCATTTTACCCTTCAGAGCAGGCGCTATTTGTTCAGGGGTGACTAATGATGGTGTCACCTGTTCTGTACATCATTGACCGTGATCTGTGCAGTGGTCGGTGACACTTAGCCCTGTTTCATGCATATCCGTATAGTCGTATTTAAACATCACTTACCAGCTGTGGGCAATGCTTATTCCCGTTAATGTGTGCTACACATATTCTGATAACCTGCATCCAGACTGCATTACCCATGCCATCGGGATTATGTTACATCCCTTGCGGGATGTGGGACCGGCAACATGCATGACAGTCACTGCATGTACCACTTGGACATCTGGAAGTTTTACACGAATTATGTAAATTTGTATGTGCAGTACACTACAGCAGTTACTCCACACTTCACCCACATGGATGACTCCGTTAGTTTACAACTTGATGGGTCCAGTTAATGGTATGTCCATGTGATGTTTACTGGCTGCACTCCAGCACTGGGTATGTCTATCACAATTAGGTACACCCGATAATTTGCTACACTTTCATACGACCGTGGATGCAGCATGCCGGGGTGACTAATGCCTGTCATGGGTACATCCCCTGCCTTGACACTACATCCATGATTACATTTTGTGGAGGCCCTCAGTAACGCGGCGGGTAATCCATGGTGACTGTGTGTTGGACAGTGCTTACACACATGTGCTCCTGCAATTGCCTCTGCTCCAGTACGCGACAGTTGCTTACTCGATGTTGTGGTGACGGGTGTCACTGTTTGCCCTGTTTGGTGTTTTGCCTCTGACAATTGGGTGTGTACCTACCGATGTACCTGGGAACCTATACACACAGCACTGACAGATGCTGATGGGCGCATCTACTGTTCAGGTGTTGACAGTTCCGTGTTCCCATGGCTGTTACGTGTACAATGTTTGAGGGCTGCCTATGTAGGATTCCACAGTGGGCCACCTATACATCACAATTTACAGGTAGTCATGTTTGTGTGCCATCCATGTTACTGTGTGCAGGTGGGGGGGTGTCAGTCCATGGGAGCCTACACTATCATGGTGTGTGCTATACATTCCCTCTTTGCCAAGGCGTAGGCATATTGGGCATGCCTCCGTCTACCTACTGGGGCTGGTACAGTGTGTCCGTGGTCTGGATCCCTCTGTGCCTATGTTGGCCTTGGCACTTGCTGTGGGCTGTGAGGCCCTCCCACATTATGACCCTGCTGCAGCTGTTTCCGCAGGATCATATTATGTAGCATGGCACATACTATGAAGATGTGGGCACACGTGCCTGGAGAGTACTGCAAGGCTCCACCAGATGTGTCCAAGCACCGGAACCGTGATTTCAGCATCCCGAACACACGCTCTATGATGATTCTGGTTTGTGCGTGTGCCTCATTATGGTGTTCTTGCATTGGTGTGTGTGCATTTCTGATGGGGGTCATCATCCACGGCTCCAGTGCATAGCCAGCATCCCCCACAAGGTGACCTTGTGGGATGTCCCCCCTGACAAATACCTGATACAGCTGTGAGGCATGCCAGATATGGGAGTCATAGTAGCTTCCAGGGCTGCCAGCACACACATCTATGATAATGCCCTGGGCATTGCACACGACCTGGCAGTTGATGAAGTGGATTCCCTTGTGGTTTATGTAACGCCTACCATACTCACTGGTTGGTGACTTAATTTGTATGTGCGTGCAGTCTATCGCACCCAGTAACTCCGGGTAGTTTGCCACATGGTGGAAGTGACGCATATTGCTGGCCAACTCCTCCTGAGTTTGGGGGAAGTGTATATGCTCATTGGCATGTGGTAACATGGCATCCAGGAACTGGTGTAGTACCCTGGATGCCGATGCCTGTGAGATCCACATTATATCTCCAGTTGGCCTTTGAAAGGTACCTGTGGCTAGTATTCACAAGCTTACACATACCTTCATGTCCACTGGGATGGGTTCCCCTCTGTTGTTTCTGCTTCTCAGGCATGGCCGGCACAGCTCTACTATTTGCTGTAAGATGTCCCTGTCCACCCTGTAACGCTCTACTATCTCCAGATCATGTAGCCCCTGGTAGGTTACTCTTGGTCTGAACACTCTTCTCCTCCTCCAATGCCTACGGTGGTTGTCGGCATCATCCTCTGCAACACCGTCGGTCTGTAACACATGCTGATGAATCACAGCTATGGCAGCTCCCAACATGTACATTTTAAAAGTTCCCCATCTGTTTACACCTATGGTGCGGTGTTTGGGAATACACAGGTGTGTGTTGGGTGCTTTCACACTTTATACTGTTCTGCTGTGAACACTGATGATGTCATAGGGTGTGTATGTACGATCGTGGCTACAAGGTATCTTCTGTGTTTTATTTACGAAACCACTATTGTGCTGCCTTTGGTTTGTTGCATTACATTTGGATGCCGTGATTACCTCCTGCCCTTCCGTTTACATTTGTGCACGTTACACCTACCATTTTCTGGCATGCATCCAGCTGCCTGCTTTCATTTGTACTTTACTAGACCTGGCTTATCTTGCGTAATATGTGCTATTGCCGATCTACTGTGGGTTTGCTTTGCTCTGCTATGACAGTTCTCTTATCTTTGCATTTCGGGTCATCCACACCTTTCTTTGCAATCCTATGCCTCCCATATCCTGTTTTGCAGGTTTCTGCATGCAGGCTTGTCTACTGCTGTCGATTGGCTGATGTGTGTTGATTGGTGTTAATTGCTCATTACTACGCCAATTACCCTGCTTCGGCATTTCCTTCTTTTCTTCTCATGACCTTCCTGTTTGTACTATTGTTCGCGGCGCGTGCATCCACTTACCGGGTTTCGGGCACGAGTTCATCCCTGTATACATGCGCTTTCAGGCACCATGTGTGCTCTCAGCTAAACGGTTCTATACCCTCCTTCCCACCCCTGTCCTTCGGCTTTGCTTAGCAACGGCCAAGCCAGATTTGCATTGTTCCAATGTGCTTACTGATACGGTGGCACACCCCTCTGCTGATGTCATGTATCACCTTTGATACACTCCTTGGTGTTATAGTGCTGCGCCGTCGGGTACATCCTTAATCTGGCGGGACATTTGCGATTCAGTATTACCTGCCTCATTTGCATGGCATTGACTACTAATTCATGGTTACAGCACCGAACAATGTCGCGGGTCCCTATCAACACTTGCGCCTTGCTTGTGGTGTGCCATGCCTACCATTGCATATTATGGTGCAATCCTGATTTGTCTTTCATTGCGATTTTCTGCCATTTTTATATATTTCCTTTGTATTCCTGTTTGCACACACATGCTCTGTGGTTGTACTGTGCGTTACTGTGGACATGACATTAAATGTTGTTTTTTAGGTGTTGTGCATCTTTTCTTGTGCCATTGGCTGTGTATTTCTTCATTGGCATATGTTAACTTTGTAATACATGTGTGTGGTCCGCTTCCATAACTCTGGTGTTCTGTTTGGGAATATGTAAACCGTGTTTTTTGGTTTACATTTCCATGGGCTTGCGCTACGCCTGCACCACTTCGTGAATCACTGTATGCCTTCATTAGCATGGTGCGACACTGCGCATGGGGTGATTTGCATACCTATGCCAAGGGCTGCGTAGCTCTGGCGTACACCGTTAGTGCACGTGGGATTGGTTTGTACCTGAATCACTCGGCGGACATATTTGGCATTATGCCGCCTATGCTACGCCTGCGCCTGGCGCAAGCTTCATGAATCCGGGGGTTAGTTTTTCTATGATCTCTTATGGTCCTTGACACACTGCTTACAACTCTTTCTCAGTCAAGAAAACTAAGACCAGTACTTGGTTTCCAACATGGAACTCTGTATCTATTCCTAGCATTTCTGTTGTCTTGTTGTTTATCTTATGCCATTTATGCTGTCTAGCTATGGACATTACAACCTCTAATCTGTCCTTGTATCTGGTGTAATGCTGCAGTCCACACTTAAATTGGTATTTTCTTCCTCTTCCCATATCTTTTTGGCAATGTGTAAAACTAACCTGGATTGTAACACTCTCTAATAAATCAAGCAGTATATCTCAGAATGTATTGTAACAACATTCAGTTTTAGAAGGCAGTAAGCCATATATAACAGGGGCTAATTATACTCCCCATTCTGAAAGGCACAATGTACTGAGTTTGCTTGTTTTCATTCCATAACACTGATAGGAAAGGTTCCATTAACCAAAATAAATCAGCTGAGCATGGCAATCCTAAATTACCTTCCATAGTAATAAGCATTACATTAAGACCCAAGTCACATATAACACTGTGTTGAATTAGAAATTATCTATTTTTATAGGTAACATCAGATCTTAGATAGCATAGGTGGCTCAACCAGTGCCCTGTGTTCATTCGATGAGCTAACACCACACTCCCCCTCAACCCTTCAAGTGAGGAATGCAAAAAATAGAACCAATACAAACATGCAGAATTGCCAGTTGGCTTCTTGCAGACAGTACCCAACACCCCCCAAGCTCTTCAATGGTGGAGCAAAGACAAAAACAGGTTTGTGATCAGGTACTTGGGCTATTGAAAAGAAGGATCCAATCAGGTCCTGTTTCTGTGTCTTGCCCCCAACACTCCTTCTTCTACTGGCACACCAACCAGGTGGAAAGATACACACCCCCTTCCTCTTGCCCCAGCTCTTTAGTAGAAGATAAAAAACATAAAAGGGGTCTGTTCTTTATACTGGCAGGGTAGCCAGATACATGCCTGCCCCCCTCTCTCCTGCCCCAGCTCTTCAATAAAAGAGCAAAAAAAAAAGAAAAAATTGAAGTCAGGTACCTGGGGATCCTGAAATGTAGGAGCCAGTCAGGTCTCCAATCATTTTAGTTTAAAAAAAAAAATAAAGAAATCTTGTTTTCTTTTAAACTGTTGCAAACTGCTTGCTACAAATGTGTCAAGTAGCAGCTATAGGTTTTACCCTGCATGGAGTGCCACAGTTTGATTAACTACACTAACAGAAGTGGTAGCTAACACTTTTGACACAGTCTTGCACAAATCCTCAGCAGTTTTCAGGGTTTTGAT
Organism: Protopterus annectens; assembly: GCF_019279795.1. NCBI lineage: Eukaryota > Metazoa > Chordata > Ceratodontiformes > Protopteridae > Protopterus > Protopterus annectens. The sequence continues at coordinate 1,979,879,881 of NC_056741.1, read as the reverse complement.
TGTATGACGTCCTTGATTTACATCTCCCACTACAGGGTCCGGACCATGAAAATCTGCTGTGGATTTGTCTAACTGTTCACTTTCTAT